>NC_092819.1:30477500-30777500 GCF_023375885.2 Dermacentor andersoni
GCGTGTACGTGCGTGTGTGCGTGTGCGTGTGCGTGTGTGTGTGTGTGTGTGTGTATTTTGTCTCCATCTGGCTGTATTCGCTGATTGTGAGGTTAGGATTCGTTTTCGAGTTGTCTATTCGCAACAAAGGGTTTACGCTAGCGGAGTATGCAAGCGTTTCTTTGTTATGAATAAGAGGCTCTTACGTTTGAAATATCTCGCTTTTTTGGTTTGTTTGTTTTGTTGGTTTGCTTGATTGCAAAATAATATAAATATATAGAGGGTGACTGGGTGATGAGGGGAGTCACTGTTCTTGCATTGTGATCAGTAGCCTGCTTTACCAACGGGGCATGTCGGGCAATAAACGAACCAATATTTTTTAAAACAGCCATACATGTTTGATATGAAGGTTCCCTCTTTCTGAGGTGCTTCAACTCAGCATGAATGTTTACCAGGATAGACAATGGCGTTCATTTATGCGTGGGAGATTTAATCTCTCTCTCTCTCTCTCTCTCTCTCTCTCTTTGCGCTTTTCTTCTTTATCTTTCTGTCTACCCTTACTCCTCCCCTATTGCAGGGTAGCAGACTGGATATTTATCTTCCGGTTAACCTCACAGCCTTCATTTATCTCCCGCTCTCTTTCACTCTCTCTTACATTGAACATTTCATGCTGTTTATTGCTGCTACACGCGCGTTTCTCAGGACAATGAATAGGAGCTCAACGACATGACCATTGACCTTGTTACCTGGTCGTTGCAGTGACATACATAGATCGGTTCGTGTTCCAGATTCTCGATAATGCGTTTGGCTTGCGAGGTCGACCGTCTTCCCCGACGTTCTCATTGATTATGAGCCGCTTACTGCGAATAACTTTAATATCGCTACAATGCGCTCCTCTTCTTCTAGCACTGTAAATGTTCTTGCATAGGCCATCATTGTGTTTAGGACTCGGGTCCCTCAAGCTAATTTTGCTTCTTAAAGCGTAAGCAAACACAAGAAATGCTGAGATTTGATATGCACAAGTTCTATATACTGTCAGCTTTCTGCTAGGACTATAAGGATGGACTAATTGAATAAAATTTTGCTGGCCTGCAGCGCGCTGAGTCGCGTACCTCAAGACCTTCATTAAAGTTTTGCATCCATCCATCCATACATAAGAACTGTTGGTGTGATCAGAACTGTTGGTCACGGTGTCGGCATAGTCGCAACATCTGACGCACGTGCGCCTTGCCATACACGAGACAATAGAGAGATAGCGGGTGATGTTCGGTGAAAGTGTGCGTTTAATTTTCCTTTTTTTTTCTCATTTCTTTTTCGTATCATGCAGGGTGAGGTCAACTTTAAAGGGAACATATGAGCGTTGAACACTTGCGAATTTTTCTTTCTGCCAAGTGCGCGATAGCCGGGCTTTGCAGCAGATGGCTTGTGGTTGGTGGCGCTGGCACCTTTTTCACACCCTTGTGCATAACAACGCAGCTTCAGACGGCTCTGGCAGCTGGAACGCCAGCAAAGTGAATATCTTCCATTAGAGTGTTCCCTTGAACAGTGGACTGCGCTGCACACGTTGCGCCTTGTACAGTAGCCGAATCCACTGGCAACTATTTGCGCTGCAACATCTGCAATATCTGCATGGCATCATTGTTAATAGCAATGAAACCATGATAAAACAAATACTCTTCAATGCCAGGCACTTATTCCAGCATGGGCCGTTCCACGGTATTTGACAATAGGTGTATGAAAGGCTAATAAGAGAGAAAGAGAGAGAGAAAATAAGAGGTAGAAGGCAGAGAGGTTAACCAGGTTAGCTGCCCGGTTAGCGACTCGTAGAAAAAAAAATTGAAAAGATGAGGAGAAATTGAAGGAAGATATGAAGAGAAACTTTCCGTACAAGCGCAGAGAAGGCTACTGACGACGACTGGAGCTTTTTATTGACTCCTGATGCTTTTTAAAAAAATTACATTAGCGCTTTTAGAGCAACTCTGGCTGACGTTACTGTGACCAAGTTCCAAGAATTCTGTTTTCCTTTAAGGGGACGGTTGTCAAGCTTGTCGAGCGTGCTGCAGAGCGCTTTTCCTTGTCCACCGAAATGAGGACGATCCCACAGCGGGAGCACAGTCGTCTCTCTGCACCCACAGTCTTCACATTCCGGACTTCTGGCCAGTCCGACAGGCTAATCAAAGAGCTGTGAAGACGAGGCAGGTAGGAATGTGAGAAGGTGCACTACACTGTCAGGGCTCAGCGCACCGACATGCGAAGGTAAGGAACGACGGCAGAGCTTCCGGTTTTGCTTCTGAAAAGCTTTCGACAATGTTGGCCCCACGTTCTTCTTTCGACGTCGGTGACCGGAAAGGCCAGTGGGCCGACTGAGACGCGCATCTTCGTCGTGGGAGATCATGTGACCTGTTTGGACGAATAATAGCGGACGTCATGAGAGTCGCGTGGCGGGTATGTAGTGACACAAAAGAGTTTTTAAATGACGAACAGTAGTAGAACAAGGGATGTCGCTGGAGTTAACTTTTCGACAACGGGACTCATTTTGTTCAGGGTGCCAGGAGCTGCTGCATAAAGTTCTCAGTGTCCTTTGAAGCTCGCCTGGTTTCACAAACAGAAACGTCGCTCATTCTGCATGTTAAAAAAATAAAGCATTCCCTGCCAGTGCCACATAAAGAACTTTCTTCATATTGCTGAACGCGATTTTATAAGAAGCCAAGTAAGCAGAGACGAGAATTGCGCAAGTGCGACGGATATTGCCGCAATGATGTGGCATAGCATGATTCAACATTTCTTACACTGGTCAGTCTTAAAGTCGGCAGTGATGTGCTTCTTTTATGACGATGGACACCCGCCGCTTACGTCGAAATCACGCCGAAGATTCGTGTTCTGGAATTCTCTAATCTTCGCGGGTGTTGCTTTTTCAGATGTCTGACCTAATAAGTAAACTCCATCGCAAGACGTGACTCCAGATGCAGAGTTGTTCACAACGTTCTAGCGATGGGCTACACATTTTCTAGGCTGTTCATTTTGTAAATGAGCAAGTATGGCAGACGACACCTGAGAGCAATGTGGAGTCAGTAGGTGATAAACTGACGTTTGCCTCAGGGTGAACTTGAGAATCTCATCATCGCTCAAAGAGTCGGCTTCGCTGGAGCACTGATCCAGTAAATGCGTATTACGTTCGTGTTCTGGGCGTAAGGATTTAAGGCAGGGGAGCGCGAACTTTCAGAGGCTGATAAAATGAAAGACCTCACGACTGGTATTCCTAACAAACATGGGCCTCGCGCCACTTGGCTCGTAAAATAACGTATTCGTAAGCACTGCTTTTGCTCTCGATTGACTATAGGTGATTTGATAGAAGACCATTAAATGAAAGAGTCTCTGCGTTGACATACATAGCCATTAAAATAAAATAAAACATTTGGCGATTTTTCGTGCCAAGCGCACGATATGATTATGAGGGACGTCGTAGTTGGGGGACTCCGAATTAATTTTGACCATGTGATACTCCGCTCTCGGTCTTAGCAGCGCACTAAACTGCAGCTTGACCATGGATACCGACGTCACTGAAGTTATACAGAAGCTAGTGAAGTGTTAACAGACAATACTTCCGTGCTTCATTTCTCGCTGAAAGTGCAACACTTGCCGTAATACTGTGTTTACGATTTCGAGCAGAAGGTTTCGCCAACAGGCACACGCTAGCCAGGCTTCGGGGCTCGCCAGTCCATCTGTGCCTCTGCTAAACGCTTTCCACGCCAGGTGAACAAACCTAACGTCGTCGCCTTGTTCGTTCCGCGTTACTGCGAGTGGCATTCCTGTCAACGGCCACGCGTTAGCGGGTTAGCTCGCTTATCTGTGGAATAACACCTCTTTTTGTTGCATATGCGCACGTTGCCAGTGGCCTGCCTTGGCGCCTCATTATGCGGCGCTTATTAATAATTCAGCACCTCGGTCAGGCATGCCCGGTGGTAATAACCCTTGCACGCCGCGTATCAACAGATGGCACGGGGCCGTTACGATAAGGCCAGCTGGACGTTAGGCACGGTGCTAAACGGCAAGCGCGGCCCGCAGCCACTGGCTACACGGACCGCGCCGGAACTGCGGGTCGCGCTCCACGGTAATAACGCGATTTCACGTGTGCCGCCTGCAGTCGTCTCACCTTTCTCACCTTCACCCGTCACAGCCCAATTCTGCGGCGTTACAACTCAGTCCCCTGCACTGGACCGCCCTCGACATTACGTAACACCGCGACCTGTGGAATCGAACAGGTGCGAGTATTGCCTAGTAGGTACGAAGCTTCAATGGACGCGCCGCGAGTAGTGGAACGATACGCCTGGGGCCTCTCTCTCTCTCTACGGAATTCTGCGCCTTCACAGCGCCACTCCCACCTCCTCCTTTTGGTCGCGGATTCGGAGTTGCGCGCTATTGATTTCCCTACGCAGAAAAGGCCGGCCGGGGTCCCGGCGCACCGCGTTAGTAGTGCCAAGTGGTTTACCTTGACGGGCCTTGATGGTTTTCCCCCTGGCCCCGCTGTAACGCGCGCCCGCGCGCTTCAGCTCTAGTAAGCGCGCCCGGACTGGCGCGGTGTTTATTTTTGATGCCCAAGGCTGAACGCGCGCGCGCGTGAATGCGCGCTTCTTTTCACTCGAAGAAGAGCCCGCCAGCGATCTCTCTCTCTCTCTCTCTCTCTCTCTCTCTCTCACCCACAAACCTTGCGTGCGCAGCTGCGATGCGGCCCGTCTAATTACGAACCGGGAGAAGTGTCGTGTGACTCCTCCGCGGGATGGATGATGATGGACGGTCGATCCAGCGATAGCCGAACGCTGTAGTGATAGCTCGAGTATGTTACAGTATGCCGAATGGCGCCCGAGGCCTTTTCAAAGCTTGATCAGTGAACCTCCCCGGGCCGATCCGTCTTCCTGCCGCCACGCGTAATGGGCGTCGTTTGTTAGCATATTTAACGAATCTTGTGTCTCGCGTGCTGCTGCTTGAAAGCGCATATAGGCGCTAATGAGACTGGTAGAATAGAATGACGTAATCTCCATCATGTTTAGAGACTTCTAAACACAGGAGCCGTTTGGGACGCATTGTCAATCAGTACTCCCATCTGTTACAAAAAAAAAAAAAAACTTGCACAAGTTTAAAGTTGGGGACAGAACTCTGGTCACACAACAATCAAGGTCATGATTTCGTCATTTTGCATGATTCTCTTCTTTTTCAATTGTTGCAAGAGATAAATAAGTCGATCGGTGGTCAGTATAAGAAAAAAAAAACATCTTAATTGCCAAATGTGTAAGTAGCTATCGCAGTGACGTCAGCGTTATCAGCTGTGTTGCAGAAAAAGTCCTTATAGCTGAGAAAAGTTCGGCAAGACTGCTTACGTATGGGAATGCGAAAGCATCACACCGTTTGTAGACATCTAAATGTCATGAATGTTGTCATGAAACCAAGGACAAGGCACACCTCTAGAGTTCGTAATTGAAGAACCGTCACAGGCATGGTCAATCTTCTCCGACTCTAAGCCCGCTCTCCAGTGCATTATGTTGCCATTTCGTCATGGACCAAATAAGCAATTAGTCACTGACATAAGACGTTTCCACCACCACGCAATAGAGAAAAAACACAGCATAGCATATCAGTGCATACCGGGCCATTACAGAAACGACCGTGCAGATGAGGCCGCCCGATCTGCTCATGATGGTCCCCACTGTGTAACCATACTGTTATCCAGAATAGACGCAGCTACAGGGCTTCGTTCGCTCACGCGTGAACTTACACTCGCACAGTGGCACTCGACGGAATTTACCAATGTTCGTCTCCACAACTTGGATCCGAATCTACTGCTCCGCCTTCCGTCAAAACTACCTAGAGCTTAGGAGACGCTTCTCTGCCGCCTGTTGCTTGGCGTGGCATTCCCAAATGCGTACTCATTTCGGATAGGAATGGCCAACAGCCCTACATTCAATAACTGTAGCTGCGAGGAAACGATCGCCCACCTCCTCTGTGAGTGTCCCCGCTTAAGTGCACGTAGGAAAGAACTCTCAAGAGTGCTAGATAGTCTTGACAAGCGCCCTTTGCCGGAGGAAAAGGTCGTGGGGCACTGGCCGACACCGTCCTCAGCACAGAAGGCTTTGAAAGCGTTGTTGCGCTTCTTGTGGAGGACTGGTCTTAGAGACAGACTTTAAGCAGTGCCGTATTCTCCTTCCCTTTTTCTCTTTTATTTTTGCTCCTCCCCTCCCCCTTTTCTTTTTGTAACATCTCTTTTCTATCATCTTTTATTCCCCTTACACCTTTTCCCCAGCACAGGGTAGCCAGTCGGTCTGAAGACTGGCTAACCTCCCCGTCTTTCCGTCTATTTCTCCTCCTCCTCCTCCTCCTCTAGTCAGTCAAAATTGTCGGGCCGTCATGGCGTCAGGGAAGCGTGCTCGTCTCACACCCCGAAGGCCCGGACTAGATTCCCACATAGACCGCAATGCACCAAATTTTATTTTCAAGGCCAATAATTCACTTGGTTCACAAGAAACCGTCTGACCAATTTTACGTCAATCCGAATGTTTTATGACGTTTTGTTGCTGTTTGCGCCGTCGGCCATTTTCGGTACCATCATTCGGTCACGCCGACGCCATCGGATTTTCGCGCTATGGGGCATATAATACCTTTGAATTAATATCAACAGATCAAAGGTAGATTCCTTCACGTTCAGCGTGTACTTCTTTTATATCACGTGGCAAATGTGTCCCGCGTTTCCGTGGGATTTAATTTGCCTTCACCACCGGCACCCTGCTTCTCCCGAAGGTGAACTTCACCGCCGTGCACGTCGGCGCGACTCGCCTTCTCCGGCGGTGCGGCGGCGGGCTCGTCCCTTAACGACGGCTCACGCTACGGCCCATTCTTCGCAACCCATTATCTTCGCGCGTACCTTATGCCTTTTACGGCCGGCCCCCCGCGATAGCATCTCGCGCAGCGCACGTTACTACACGCTTCGCGTATACACGCTCGCCCCTCGACTCCGGCGTCGCCGCATCCCCGGCCCTCGCTCGACGCCGGGAAAGAATGCGCCCGCTCCGCGTAGCGCGCTGCAACACCGCCGGCTCGAGAAAGCCGCGGTTGCGAGCAGGGACGACACGCATTCCAGGCGATGCGGCGGGCATTTGTATGCGACCGGCGACGAGACCAGCGGACCGCTTGCGCTGGAGGCTCGCGAGCCGGACGCGGCGCGGTGGCCCCGAGCGCGCCTTTTGAATGCGCCTCGCGGCGACGAGCCGACGCGGAGAGCACGCGTCCCGACGTTGTGGACCGCTTCTTGCGAGCGGAGCGACGGTGATGTCGTTTTCTCGCGATGGGATGACCTGCAAGGCCGCGGTGGGCGATAAAAGAATAAGTGGCCCTGACTCTGCCACGCAATTGCAGAATCGTACTACTACTACTACTACTACTACTACTACTACTACTACTACTACTACTGCTACTACTACTACTACTACTACTACTACTACTAGTATTGTTACTAGTATTGTTAATACTGCTAGTATTGCCATGCTAAGGCGCAGCCATGGACCGCGCCTTTGTTTTCTAGTGTACGAAAACTTTTCTTGTCAGTATGCTCTAAGTTCACCTGCCTAAGAGCGAAACCGCGATGTTCTAACGCCAGGTCTCTATGTTCTTCTGTTTCTCCCAAGTTTCAGCCTTGCTTCGATGCTGCATGCAGTGTCTGCTAAGTGTGTTCACTCCTTCCTGCCGTGTCTCGCCTCTATGTAAATATTAAGCATTGTGCATGCACGCAGCAATGGAGACGAGTAAGCAGGAACAAAAAGCTCGTAGGTCCGACGAATATATTGATCGCCGCTCACTACGAGGCTTTAGGAACGAGTGGCTGTGAAATCTGCTATAGCACCACATTCCGATGCCTGCCTAAGCTGACCGAAGAGCGCGTCACGCTCTGCACAAGTGGTATTTGCAGACACTAAAAACAAAGCTGTCCCCATTCCAGTAAAACAAAGTCAAGTAATTGCCCCAAACAACTTTCGTGGCCAAGGCTTGTCATCAGGCTTGTCGTCAGGTTCAGGCTTGACGTCAAGGCATATTTCGAGCGTACGTCAGCTCTTTTGTGTACCCACTACATTGCGGCAAACGCAACACTGCCCCGCCAGTGGCGCTTGGGTGCGTATCAACATCCCGCTCGTCGTTTGCCCATCGCTCGCGCAGCTGTGGGAATCGGAGCCGCCAAAGGAAGGCGCGCGAGATCCGATCAGGGTCACTTCGCGGGCGACAATGACCCCGGGGTCGAGCTTGCAAAGGACTCGCCTTCCTCTTCTTCAGTGGTGCGTTTGCATCTCTCCTGTAATGCGGCGCCTGCTTTTAATTGCCTCGCCTCATCGCTTTTCCACCTACACTGGCGGCGCTGACCGAGTCGGCTGGACTTGTTGCAGTGAGGGGAACGGAAAGCGGCGGCCGATCTTTACTGCTCGGACAGAGCTCGCTTTAGGCTGTAGGAAGGGCTGCTCGGCAACTTCTTTTCACCTTGCGATGTGCGCGTGTGTGCACGAGCGAGAGCTTTAAAAAAGCGCACGCGGGCATAGGTGATGCGGACGCATCCTTGAGTGACGCGACTTCTGCCCTCCGGCAGGCAGGGGCAAAAGCCACGTGGATTGCGAGCTTGTTTTGGCCCCAGTTCAAAGCGGACGCAAAACGATCTGGTCACTGATAAATCGTTGACACGGGCCGATGCAGAAACGTCGTCGACTTTAATGCGACCTTTTTAGGCATGCTAATGAGGACATAACACGGTTGCGGTCCGTTGGCAATGAGAAATAAAAAGCAGGCAGGCTTGTTTTTGTCGTGAGTTGCATAACAGAGCGGGGCTATCGAGCAACCGGATCAATGGTGTTAGAGAGACATGCATCGTAGCAGGTGTTGTGTTTACCTTGCGCGCCTTTCCAGCTCGTTTGCACTGTAACAAGATTAATTTGTGCTACGACGGTGTTTCTAGTGGTCTCGTCCTGCGCAGTTTAGAAACAATGAGCTGTCTCACTGTGGACGCCAAGGCGAAGTGTGAACGGCTAGAATAATTCATATCTCCGCCTTTTCGTGGTCAGCCACACCTAAGCGATGAAGGTTCTGTATTGTAGACGTATTATGAAGCGTCTTAAGTGGTCATGATTGTCGTTCCCGTTACTCAAACATTTAGTTATTAATTTGTGGGGTTTAAGGTACCAAAACACTCAAATATTGCGTTTACCATACAACACCTCTCTTAACGAGCAGTCAAACGATGTTGTAGGTGCCAAAGTATTGCCGAGGAAAAGTTTCCGTTAGCTACAATAAAATCAAAGAAATAAAATGCCATTGTTTCACGTGAAACGAAAGACAATCCTTGTCGGCTCGTCAAATGTACGTATTGGTCACATTGGTTCTAGCAACAATGTGACGACGGAGCGCGCAATGTCTTGTCGGCGAAGATACGCAATATCGTAGGTGAGAATGCTTGTTGGAGGCTGCGTATCATCAGGAAAGGACGGGAGCGTCCTGATGAACGTCTACTGCAAGGTGCTTTGAGCGAGATGAATATAATTAGGATTGTTTCACGCATCAATCTCACACATCCGCAATCAAACACCCGCTTTTGACTGTTGCTCATTTGAATACAGTTCTCGATATCCTTAATACTTACGACCCCATTTTCTACTCATCCTAATGCAAGGTAGCTAACTTGAGATAATTTTTCGTTGAACTCCGTTCACCTTATCGTTGCATTCGACGAATGCAAAGACAAGCTATCAAAAATAAAGGAGTGCTAGAACACGAATGAGAAACAAGGAACGGTAGGTGCTCAATTAGCAGGGGAAGCTGATTGATTGATTGATTGATTGATTGATTGATTGATTGATTGATTGATTGATTGATTGATTGATTGATTGATTGATTGATTGATTGATTGATTGATTGATTGATTGATTGATTGATTGATTGATTGATTGATTGATTGATAAGTTTGACGTCCAAAAGCAACACGGACTATGGGGAACGCCGTTGTGAAAGGCTGCGGATCATTTTTGACCACTTTGGATTTGACCACCTCTGGCCCCGTTGGAAAGCGACCGAAGCAACGAGGAACCACACTCGCGACCTCGCGCTTAGCCGCGAAACGCCATACGTTCTGAGCCAGCGTGGTATTTAGGGAGAGACTACGACAACGATGAAAAAACTCGAATGGAGAGCCATGTGGGGCCGATAGCCGCCAGCCAAAAGGTGATGAAAGTTGGCTGGCTGGCACAGTATTTCACAACATGCTACACGTTATATTTAGCGCGACATATATGCTCGGATTTCTGTTCGCTGCAGGCTCGCGTACGAGTTTGTTTGTGTATAAGGAATAGCTATCCCTTGGAATGAACTTGAAATCCTACAGCCTTTAACTTATAAACATGGAATTTTAATACTTTGCTGCTGGTTCATCTTTCGAACGGCATCTGAATCCGCACTAAGACAGGCAAGGAGCTTTCACCTCCCTACAAATTACTTTCTGTGTGTCGTTCCTGCCAATTAGCATGTGTCTGCTGCTATGGTCTCCTTGGTCTAAAATTGGGCTTTACCATTACTATGTCTAGCTTACTTTTAAGCTGCACTCTCTTCCTGCTATGGCGACGCCAAACTAAATACTTGGTGCCACTGAAAGGTACTATAAATCATGGCTAAATGAGGAACAAATGTTGCATGTAGAAATGCAAGACGGAATAGAGTAGCAGAGTAAAAGAAAAACACCAACGGTGTGGGGGCCTTGGATCTTTAAACTCAAGGTCTCGTTTACTTTCACCACTCTCCTGAAGTAGCCCTCATCAACTACACTCTCGTCGGAGCGAATCCATCGTGACGACGGGCCACACTGGTTAGCCATAGGTTGGCGGTGTCGTGCCAAGCGACGCCCCCCAAACTTCTTTTCCTCAGCCGCCGGTGCACCATTGGTTACACCACGAAGGCGTCTTTGTGTTTGGCCAAAAGGAAAGAAACATGAGAACGACGGGTGATTTCTCAAACGGATGTAGGTGTGCGCATGATCTCGTGGTTTCCATAAACGGTTGCTCGCTGCTGCGCAATATCGGATTCGAAGAGCTGTTTTACGAGTATACTTATAGCCTATAGTGTCGCTTCGGCTTAAGTACGGCGTGGCGAGGTTGGCTTTTGTTTTGATCGATATACCATCTCGGTTGCCACTCGCACTTATGTCTCCGAAATTATTTACATCTTTGACATTCTCATCGAGGTTTCGGGACCTGACGTCAGCCAAGACACCGTCCACATGACTGGGTTACGCCTTTTTTTCTTATTCTTCTTTCATTGGTATGCAGCCCATCCTTCACGCTAGAGAAGCCACGTGAGTTGCACAACAATCGTTCAATTACGAAAGCATACAGCTTTCGACTCGAGCAGGAAAAAAAAAGCATAATGCACGCAATGTCGAATCGAGTGGGTGGGCGGACGCTTCCTCATTCAAGGTTGTCCTCCCCGCTGCTTTGAATACAGCACGCTGGCGGCAATGGCCCATGGGAACCCTGTCCCGCAGACGAGTTGTTCTGCAGTGTGCAATGAATGAGATATCTTCTTAATTACTCTTTATATCTTTTCATGAGCGAGAGAACCCTCGTCATCCAGCATCGTTTGGGCAGTCCTTAATTGGTTTCGTTTACGTGCTCGTTTTTTCTCAGACAATGGACGATGCCCCGTTGGCAGCGTCGTCTCGGCTTGAACAAAAGAAGATGCTGTCTTATGTTTAATTGTAATGGGCAAGCGCGTTGTTGAGGATCATGTAGGCATAATTATGTCTTAGGATCCGGCTGTCTAACAGAATGGTGGTGCCATTTGCTAAACAGCTCGTTCTACAGATCTCGGATGCATAAAGCCTCGGGCAATTTCATGACGGTATTGAGATACAACTAAAAGATTTCGAGGTTTTGCGAAACAGGACCCATGTTCACAAAAAACCTTTTACGCGAGAATTGTTCGTAAGAGCAAGCACTAGCCAGTCCTGATGCAGGATATATATTATCGAAGGCGGCCAGCCAGTGGCAAACAGTACTTACGATTGTGAAATTCAGCCCCTGAATCTTTATTTGCTCTTATTATAGGACTGCGAAAGCATTTGTTTTTTTTCTAGGAAAAATACTGCGAAGTAGTTTTCTTACCTCATGTTATCCCTGGAGGCGATGATTCCCGATGGCGGTGTCTTCGTGTGAGCCTGGCTTGTACGGCTGGTAAATCTAGTGCTTTCAGGGCGTGCGTTATCTGAGAACTCAGCACAACCTTCTCTGCGAGCATTCGTTGCCGATGCATGTTTCGTCCCGCTGAGCCGCGTTCTCGATCCTTACGATATGCAGGTTCAAATAAACGTTGTTTCCTCGTTTCGACCGACACTGCACTTGCGTCCAACGCCACATTAGCGTCCCTTACTTGTTGTTGAGTAACATCCCACTAGTGGCTACAGCTGTGAGTTACCCAACAGCAAGTTAATGGTTAGCTTTTTATAAACGCACGTGCGTGACGCAATATGCGCTGAAAATCGCAAAACCCATCGTCAGTCAACAGATGCTGCCGAGGATAACTCACTTCCTTCTGCGTTTCTGCGCTTGCATTCCCCGCTGCTGAGCGCAAGTCATTTGCCCATTCTTTACGCTGACCGAGCACCTCTTAGCCTAACGTCAGGCGGGTTGCACGCAACGTTTGGATTGGCTCCGCCGCCTAGCACAATCAATATTTGAACTGAATTGCCCGGCGTAAAGGAGACGGCGTGTGGCATTGACCCGCTACCAAACAAGGTCGCGAGCATCGTTTCAGCAGCCACTTTGTGGTTGATTCTTGCGCACTAATGCCTGGCCCTTAGCACAGATAACTCTGTGCCTTCTTCTGCTTCAGAGGAAACGGATTGTCGAGGATGTTCGAAATTATTTCAGCCGCGTCTCGGGCACGAGATGATCGCATTAGGAATGCATGAATCACAGCACCGCTTTGCAGGGTGTTGAAAGAGCCTATTGACGTATTTCGCAAACAGGAATTCATTGATCTTCATGGGTCAGGCGGCAGCAGCGGAGTTCGTGATGCGGAAATCCTCCGTACTCCCTGGGATCCTCGTGGTCTTGTGCCCTCTGCCGTTAACCTCGATACGTTACTGCCTATTCTACTTTACAAGCGCGTACCTAGCTTTCGGCTTGCCTGCAATGCTGCCAGCCTGAATGTTATATAATCACAGGCTTTGCATAACAATCATGCGGGCTTGACTCAATTATCTAAAACAATGACTTAGCGCGGAATTCCAGCGTCATTGACGAAATAAAACTGCCTTGCGGCATAAGCATTAGACGGCGTGTCGTGAGTGTTAACGTGATTGTTTACCGCTTATCAGACGTGCGTAAATATAATTTGCACTTTTGAGCAAGCAGCACTGATATTGTACGAATGTACGGAACATATTATGAACATGTTCTTCTATGTTGTGCGCTCTTTTTGCGAGAGAAGCTGAGAAAAGGACTTGAACCTAATGCAATGCGTTGCTGAAAAAAAGATATTTATAATATATAATTGGCAGCAGCGCTCATAGTTTTTTTTTTTTTTCAATATTATGACTTAAGGTAGCTCCGTACTACGATATAACACTCGTTGTCCCCCTACTCCTTACCCCGTGCAGGGTAGCCAACCGGAACTACCTCTGGTTAACCTCCCTGCCTTTCTATGCATCCTTTCTCTCTCTCTATCTCGTTATCAATGTATGTATGTATGTATGTATGTATGTATGTATGTATGTATGTATGTATGTATGTATGTATGTATGTATGTATGTTTGTATGCATGCATGCATGTATGTTTGTATGCATGCATGCATGTATGTATGTATGATGTATGTATGTATGTATGTATGTATGTATGTATGTATGTATGTATGTATGTATGTATGTATGTATGTATGTATGTATGTATGTATGTATGTTCGTGCATACGCTCGTACGTACGTACGTTCCTCGTTATGATTCAAGGGAGAGTGGAACAAATTTTTGTCTGGTTCTAATAAACTCAAGAACATGCTCACGAACATGTCGGTCACAACGCTCGTGCACTGCACACGCACGCTCACACGCAAGCGTGACACCTAATATAAAAGATTATTTTTATCAATGAGCTTATCTGTCACGGTTGCCAATCTCATAATCGCTTACCTCGTAGTCAGACAGCAACAACAACTACAAAAACAGATCACCTTGCACTCCCCGAAGCCAGTTCTAGAAAAAGTACAGGCCGGGTGCAGGGTGCACATTGCGACAGTTCGCCGCCCAAGGACTTCGGGGTGAACATGGCGGCTTGACGAGACGCCGCTGTAATCGTATCGGCAGGTACAAGAACGTGTGGCCATCCCTCTCACCCCTTTCGCTTTAATTTCAGGCGGCGTGCCTCAGTATCCTTTGATCCCGGTGCTAAGTCGAATCATTTATCACGAACATCCTCGGCGTCCTTATGCAAATGGCGGCTCCGGTGTATATAGGTCCAGGCCAGCCGCCTCGCAAAGCCGGCTCGCTCGTGCTGACGCAGTATTAATGAAGAGGGGACTACGGTGAAAGAGAACGTGCCCTCACACCGCTGGACCGTTGGCGCCGTTAATGTCCTGGCTTCGACCGTTCGCTTAATCTCGATTTCGGCTAGAGACGACGAGAACCTGAGCAAGGACAAAGGTCGTGCTGATACGACCCTGATAGAGGTTGAGACCCGAACGAAGGCAATAATAAAAAAGCGAAGTCATATCAAAATTAATTCCTCAATAAGCCAGCAGTTTTACGTTAAGTGAAGTTGCAGAAGTTGAAGTACTCTGTTTGGACCTCTTGAGCCCATCAATCATCGATCAGTTTGGCTTGATTTGTATCGAGAGGCGCTAAGACTAAATAATTGTTGCGTAAACCCCTAATTGATGCGGAAGCTATAACTGATGCGGAAACTAGCCCATACTGCAAGCCTTCTTTCCATATTTTTACATAAACTTCCACACCTACTACACACCTCCAAATAATTTCATCTTTATCACCTTGTAAGTGACCTGAACTACGTGATAACTTAGCTCGAATATGGGAAATTCGTGTTTCGAATATGAAACCTTGTTGGCTCTTATTCTTCATGCAGGAGCCCACTTTGTGACCAGCCTGCAGATTAACTCAGGCACGACGATATTAGTGTTCGAATATTGAAAAGAAAATTTAGTGGTAGCCCGTGACCCAGTGCCTTAACCTGAAGAGGCTTTCCCCGCTCCGGGCGATGACTGCACTTCATGAGAAACTTTGTCGGCAGTTCAGTGATGGCCAAGGGAACACTCCACAATCAATACTTTCCTTTACCTCATTGTCATTGAGGCCTCCGAAATGGGTGTGGTGTAGCCGGTGTTACAACCGACCAACCGACCGACCGACTGACTGCTGACAGACTGCTGACTGAGTGGCAGACAGGCAGAGACACAAGCTGATTGAATGCAAGAAGATGGATATACTCTGCGACAGAGTAAAATCGCTGTGTTACAATCAAATTCGTTAAGGTAGTTGACTGGCCATAGCCATGCAATTTACGGCAATAAATAGACAAGGCACCTGCCTCTTAGGCGGAGAAAGCAAAAGCCACGCGACACAACACTACGGTTGAAACACACTGCGTGATCGAACGAGTACAGCAAGAGGGTCGACACGTGATCTGCAATGCTGATGCCCATCACGGCAGTCGCCGAGCAATACATCGAATGCTTAAACCGAGTCGCTCAGCATTCCAGGCTATGGCGGAGAAAACGGCGCTATGCAAATGAAAGAGACACAAAGTAGTGAGCATCGTGCAGAACGGGGCATCCCGCAATGAAAAAAGAGAAAAACTACAGCGATGCAAAATCGTCCAGGTTATGCAACCACGTTGCAGTGTCCAAGCAGCAAGACTCCCTCTCGTCTGCCTTGTTATATTGCACGAGTCAGGCAAATACTACGCTTAATTTACGCCCTCTGTCACCTCTAGGGCTTCTAGCGAGTCAACATAAACTCCAACGAAGGAGAAGTTCGCAGCATCCCGATGCGCGTGGCGGCGCGCTTGTAAAGCACGCGCATGCAAATGGGCAAGGTGTAAGCGGAAGTAGACTTGACAGGGAGCGGGGCCATTAATGTTTTCCACCCCCTGTGTATGCGTGTCTGTTCCGTGCGGAAGCGATCAGCGTGATGCCGAGTGTGTTTTCTAATGGTGACTCACTGGAGCAGACAGACTGACACTTCGCGTAGGTCGCGAGGACGCATGCCTTGCGAGGACGGACGAACACCTTGCGAAGAATTTTGCGCGTCCCAGAAAAGGCCCGAGACAAAAGCCCCGCCACCTCAGCGCGACAGCGCGCGACGCCCTTCCTCGGCCGGGAAGGCTCTCCGCGGTGAACTTTTGAGAATACTTCGCCCTTGCCATACAAATGCGGTGCGGCGTATGTCTCTTCTCCGCCTCGCGCACACCCTCCACGGGGGCGTATAGTCGGGGGAGTGAGACGCGGAATGGAGCGCCGTGTCTCTTTTACGCGTTCGTGCTCGCGTTCGCTACGTGACTTTTGTACGTAACTAGTTGTTGGACGTCCAAATAAGACGGAAAGTCACAAGAAGATGGAGGCTTCATCTGACTGATAGTAACTGAACGGGGAATGCCGCGTGCCCCGATGTTTCGACAAGGGAACATGTCTTTGTGAAGGCACCAACCTTGTTGCTGCCCTGACGAAGTTTGGGAAGCAACAGGCGAAAACCTTCGTGAAAAGTCCCTTTGTCGAAACGTCGGTTCCACCGACATCTTTCGTTCTGTGAATAGTTGTTGAACTTACATCATGAGTATTACGAGCGAGCACGGCCCTCTATATAGGTGTTAACATATATTTCTGTTTAATATAAGCAGATACTGGTTTGTTGTTATCGCGAAGTTGCTCTCGCGTTCTAATTGCAGTAACTTTGCTTTTCTCTGCAAAAAGCTAATCAAGAAAAAAAAGCTGATGAAGCGCACATGTTGCGATGAATGTGCAACAAAGCTTCAGTGAAACGGGTAATTAAAGGCTATGCAATTAATGTCGACGGTTACAGCTGTATTTGCTTTAATCCTACACAACGTGTAACCTCGTGCAATGTTTATGCATCGCACAGGTCACAAGTGCAATGTCATCCATTGTTTACCTTTATTTCACTACACCGTTGACAAGCTTTGCAGAGATTTAAACACTAGTTAATGCAGATTCATGCAAAATGTGTGGCGTCTACGCAGCGATGGGGTGTAGGTAAAGAAAGCTTCGCTTTGAAAATAAATCAAGCGAAACGGAGGACTTGCTAACAAGCATAGTAGTGATTGCGTTGCGATGTGACGGCACGAAGTGTGTGGAACCGAGCACTCGGGGAAAACGATGACATTCCAACATCGTGCCATAACGCTGCTGGATATGCCCTGCAATTCGTCAACGCCTGCGTTGTGTAACCTTGCCTCGAAAGGCACTGCATAAGATTCCGCCTCGCGTGAGAGTACGAAATAAACTGCAAGCGTGTATAATGGTGTTTGTGGTGGCGGCTGCGTTGCTGATGTCTGAGGTGGTCTTAACCTTGTTGAAAGTAAAAGCACTCGGGCTGCGTTCTCGAAGCGCGAGCAAACATACTGCACCGGAAGCAGCAAGCAAGCCAGTGCTGTCGCTCATGCGCTTTTACTTTCGCTAGTCCCCGCATCAGTGAAACTTGAAACCGCTAGGGCATGGCCTTCAAGTGTCACGTGTTCGGAATAGTGTACGCACGCTGGCGTATGTAGGAGGCTGCCAGAAGGTTGAGCGCGAGCTCTGTCTTAGCTGTAGAGGAGCGAGGAGCTCCGCGCTCAACCTCGACAGTGTTGCGTGCGTGCAACCGCGTGCTGAGTGTAATTGTCGGGGGAGGAGACTCGGAGGCGACCCTTCCGCTTTGTTTATTGCGCGACTCGGGACAGACGCGCGCACCGTTTGCGAACAGCGCGCGGCGAATTAGGCGGGCGGAATAAAGAAACGAGAAAAACGCGGCTTATTAACTGCGAAAGCACGCCGAGTGTACTACGCGCTCCTTCCCGATGCCCGGGCATGATTTGTGGTCGCGCGTGGGAGATGCCACGGATGGTTTTTACTACACGCTAAGATGATCCACGTGCGCCTCCGAAAGCGCTGCCGCGGGACTCGGCGCTGTGGGAAGCGGGAGAAAGCGAGGCGAACGCTTGCAAACCGGGAGGAAAACAATGGATGCTTAGCCGAGCGCGCGCGTGCGGTCTTTGTTGTTGCTTTTTTATTTGTATTTACATCCGTCGCGTCGTGTTATGTACGCTTGCCAAACGCGCTTTGATTTGTGTGTCCCAATTAGCGGGGCTGCGAAGGAGGGTCGTCCCCCGCCGACCCGTACGCTTCTCTGTTTTTGAGCGCCGATCAAGGCGTCGTCGACCTTGGAGCCGATTTGGAAACGGCCTAGTCACGGCGCCTCGTCTGCCCTCGCACAGCGCGAATTACCTGCTAAGGCACTCGCGGAAATCAATCGGCCAAAATAACGAGAATATTTCTCACTCGAGCGCATGTGATCCTTCGGGTGAGTATGGAAAACCAGCCTTTACCTCGTTAGCTGTTACGAGCACTGATAAGGAGATAAAGATCTCACGCGGGAGAATAAATCAACAGTGAGTGAACAAAGAGAATCGTCAATCCTGACCTGATTGTCAGGGCTTGTTTCGACTACGGGGCTGGTCTGCGTCCTGACGAAGACCAGCCTCCTTGTCGAAAGTGTTGTTCCGTGCTGATACTTCCTTTATTCGCCAACTGTTGATCAAGTGAAGTCTCCATTATCCGGTGACTCATTTGTCTTATTTAAATTGTGTACAGGAATAAACACTTTACCAAGCGGGAGTGCGCGCATAATAACGTATTGGTGACATTAATAACGAGTCGGCGTTGCCTGCACTAAATCCCAGTTTGACGTAGGAGTGGCGATTACGCGATAGTGTTCTTTTTTTTATTATTATTGAACGTGGCCCTCACAGGGTGCTATCTGGCGTGGTTGTATGTAAAGAAATTAAGAATTAAATACTGGGAATTAAATTCTGGAGTATGAGGCGCGCCGTAGTACGAGGACTCCGGGTTAATTTGACCACTCGGGCATGTTTGATCTTCCCCCAATGCACGGGACAGGGAACACAGGATATCGCCCCCATCGAAATTTGGCCCCGGGGTTTTGATGCCGCGATCTCGTGCTTAGCAGCGCAACACCGTAGCCGGTAAGCCCACGCGGGGGGTCTCGTGCATGTCTGCGCAATCATGCACTTCCCGTTGCCAACACAAAATATTTCTTGACATAATAGTTCTGCGGAAACCCGCAAGGTGGAGAGAAGTAATTAATGAAGGGAAAATGAGACATCCACCCGTTCGTAGCAATTGCCACAAAGGAAACCTATACGGGTTCCTCGAAAGAAAAGCCTCGCAGTTGAAGAAAAATTTGTCCTGGTCCGGGACTCGAACCCGGGACCACCGCTTTTCCGGGGCAGCCGCTCTACCATCTGAGCTAACCAGGCGGCTACCAGATGGTAGAGCGTCCCGGACCAGGACGAATTTTGCTCAACTGCGAGGCTTTTCTTTCGAGGAACCCGTATGGGTTTCCTTTGTAGCGAATGCTACGAACGGGGTGGATGTCTCATTTTCCCTCCATTAATTACTTTTCTCCACCTTGCGGGTTTCCGCAGAACTATTATGTCAAACTCTTGCGTTTGCTTCGAGTTGCGGACAAATTCGACGTCGCCCTACCATCTGCTATATATATATATATATATATATATATATATATATATATATATATATATATATATATATATATATGCACTGCAGGGTGCCACATGACGGCGAACCATATGTCGTTGGTTTCACCCAGCCACTGCTAAGGAATTATAATCCTTGGTTCAAGTTGCGTGAAACACCCTCTATATTTTGGCCCCAAAGTGCTCTATGTTTCATTATAGCTGCATTACGCTTCCCATTTATTTTCTGAATATGTTGGTGGGTGCTTGAGTAAGTCTTTCCTCCTTTTAAGTATACGCCGGTGTATCTGTATTGCTTTACTAAGGGTTTGAATTGCTGTTGAATTGACGTCTCGTATTTACTGGTCTCTTCAATAAAGATCATAATTCCCGATTTCTCTGTGCCAAACTTAACGCCTAGATTCGTCGCTGCGTTGCCGCGCATATTTGCATATGTCTGTAAATCTCTTTAATTGTCCACTAGTAGCATTATGTTGTCCTCATAGATCAGTCCGGGGAACTTCTATTGAACCAGTTGTCCATTACGCAAGTAGGATAAATCAAATCCTAATTCACTCTTTTCCGATGGTCTTTCTATGCTCTTAACATAAACCGTGAACGACTCTGGGGACAGACCATCTTTGCTTCGGTCGTTGGCGAATTTCCACCAAATCATTACATTTTCGGCCTTCCCATACAATTTGTACTCGGTTTTCTATAAATAAGCCCCTGAGCAGCTGCACGTTATCATCACCTATTCCTTCGTGCGTGAGCATATCCTACAACAATTCCTTGTCTACGTTGTCCTATAGGCTCTGTTAATACCTAGGAATGCTATCCATAAAGGTCTATTCTGAGCTACTGTAATATGAGCGCCCGTAGCGGCAGGGAGCTGGAAGCAGGCGCGGTTTTCCAGAGGGGAAAGCGTCGAGAGCTTCTTGGGCACGTTCACGCTAGGCGTCATTTGTATAAAATCAAGCATAAGCTTCATGTTAGGGTGCATTTCTGTATACGGGGATTAGTGTGGCCAAGGAACCTCAGAAACGTGTTATTTTCCACCTTGACTAGGTCAGTGACTGGAAAATCTTCGTCATCATTTACCTGACCAGAAAAAGCACATGTAACTTAGACACATTTGTTGTGCCACTCGTTACGCAAACAAGATAGCTATACAAGAAGTGAAATTACTAAGGAATTATAGACTATAGCTAACTTTTGCAGGGAGTGGATGTCTCGACTTGACAATTACGCCAACAGCCAAGGAATCTTTGGAATTGAGGTACTCTACGTGCTTGTTCCACGTTAGATCCCTCGAAAAGAAAACACCCAGAATTTAATGTAGTGAGTAACCTCTACTTTGTAATTTCCATTAGATTGAGCTTCATCCCAGCAAAACATAATGCAGTTCACATAAATTGTGAAGAGGAGCGACTGCAATATGCTACCTTGTTGTATATCATCAGCCTGTCTTGACTGTTTAAATTATCTCGCATTATTGACGCCTGCGTACTGAGTTCTCTGCGCAAGGTGCCATTCTAGCAGTTCATGAGTCGTTCCACAGATGCAGTATTGCTTAAGCTTCAAATGAAGAATAGAATGAGTTATCGAGTTGAAAGCATTAGAAAAATATATGCCCATGGCAAACTGTATGCTACTGAACTCCTGTATTATTATTTATTTTGAGCCAGAAGTGCTCTTTCGGTAGACCCGTGTTCTTTTGAAACCGGGTTGGAATTCGCGAAGGAGTTTGTGGCGAATGAGATAAGAAGAAATCCCGGCGTACATTAGTTTTTCGATACTTTTCGATAATATTGGCACGATCGAGATCGGACGATAGTCATCAAGGACTTGTCTATCTCTATCCTCCAGCACTAGTATAACTTGAGTTTATTGCATGGCTCTTGAGAATACACCCCTGGACAGGATAATATTATGAATATATGTTACTACTCAGCAAATAATCAAATACATATATTACGAGTGCTATCTGAATTCCCCTAGAATAATTTGACTTTCCATTTTTGAGAGAGTTGATGTAAGAGAAAGCCTCAAGACAATCTCTTGGTTGAAGAAATTGCGAATTCATTGTGCAGTTATTTAACAGACAAATTTCAGCGCCGGTGTTAGTAATATACTAGCAATATCGTTGGTCGCACGGCCTCGCTCAACAAACAACCGATTGACGAATTCGCCATTTCCGTACTTGAGATGTCCTCTTGTGCGAACTTTGTATTATTCGAAAAAGTTAGGATTTAAGAGCCAGTTTCTTCCAAATCATGTCTGGTCTATGAAAACTCTCACCCCAAAATACGTTCATGTAATATTTGTCTTGGGCCGCCTTCTGCTTAGATGCTTCTGCTTAGTTTATTATGGCATGCTTTGAATTCGATAAGTACGTCAAGGCTCCTTGTTTTCGAAAAGTTTGCGTATGATTCATTTGTACGCTTTACAACTTCTGACTGTCGCCGTTATAATGTGTCAAGAAGAGTGCCCGTGACCACGCTCGAAAAACTGGACAATCACCCCTTCACAGAAGAAAAAGTTTTACGACACTGGTCCAGGCGGGTTTCGGCACTGAAAGCCTTAAATGCTCTGCTGAAGTTTTTAAGGACCTGTTAAATGTGCGACCGTCTTTGAATATTGTAGTGCGTAGCGTCGCGTGTGTAAAATTTTCTCAGTTTTTCTTCTTTCTCCTCTAATTCGCTTTACCCCTTTCCCCTGAACAGGGTAGCCAACCGGTACTTATACTGCATAACCTCCCTGTCTTTGTCTTTACTCACCTTTTGTCTCCCCTTTATAACTTGTAACATGTCGTAATTCACCCATTGCCTGCGTACCCTGCATGGCTTCCGCACCTTCTTTTATGAATACTGCTTATAAGATCTTAAAGGTATCCATAAAGCTGTAATGCACCTCATCACAGTCATTTTATTCGCAACTAGTTTCCCACGTCTGAAGCCTGATGGAGCTGCAGCACTGTTTAAGCTGTTTTGGCGTAATTATTTTAACAAAATTTTGTTCCTTTATCATTTCGTACTATCATAAGTATGCCAAAATGATCAGCAATGCCAATGGTGATGACATCTCCATAAATAAAGTGACTTTTTGTGTTTGTTGTAAAGATATTTAACAAAGATGTACATTCAGACGTGATTCTCGTTGTTTTTTATCGCATATATTTAATATGTTCCTGCCTTTTTTAGCCTTCATTTAAGCTACCACAATTACTTTGTACACTGTAAACTGATTTGGGTGTAAATCGGTTTTCAGCGTACAAGTGCGTACGACATTAACATTGGCAGTTCGCATTTGATCCTAAGGGTTTTGTTATTCGATGCCACATAATCTTTAAATAAAGTAATTTATAACGTTCACCATATTGAACACATATTATGAGCTAGTGATCCAAAAGCGAGCTTATCGAGTTCAGGCTTTCAGGTTACGTTTTCTATACAATAGATAGCACCAGCAAAACCACATACGTACCTCACATAAGAAATGCGGCAGAACCGGTAGCCATTACACAGACACTTACTCATATCTCCTGACACGATACTGAATTGTGAATACAACACTTTACACAGTCAGTTATGGAAATAAGTCGCATGCGTGGCGTGACAGGGCCACTGCCACTTTCTCGCACTTAGCATTGCTGAGTGCTGCCTTGCGGGAATAAAAAGGCCATTGTATTACTGATTACTGACGGGAGGGCTATCCGGGTACTTAAGCATATATATATATATATATATATATATATATATATATATATATATATATATATATATATATATATATATATATATATATATATATATATATATATATATAAACCTGTTGGATGGTGGGGCCAAGAAGCCAGCGGCTAATGAGGTGCAGGATGCGTTCTCTTCTTGAAGCCGTTTGCCAGTTCCTTTCTCAGGTGGGTCACGCGTAAGCCCGCAGCAAAGCCGCTGTACTCTCATCTGCCAACTAGTGCATAAAACAGAACGCCTGTGCGTTGGTACTGATGATGCTATTCGGTTTTCAACGAATTTATGTGTCTGTAATTATGTACTATAGACGTGAGCTAGCCTTCAAAACATTGTAACACTTCCACGTTAACATAAAATAGAGAAGCAACTATGGAGAGGAACCGTTGTGGATATCAGTGAATATTTATCATGCAGCTGCGTGCACTAGGGTGTTAGAGAAAGGAAAGCACAGGTTCATTCAAAAATTTGCAGGCGCTGGTTACGTTATATGTGAATAAATAGCAGGCAATCAAGTGCGAGCGTCGCAGATAGAAATCATCTTGTGCGGAAGCTGTACTTTACGAGCTACTATCTAAATACATGGGAAAAAGTGAAATCGTTTTGGTCAGCATTGAACCAACCGATTTTCGTTTTATTTTTTATTTAATAGAAAAACAATATACCGGATTCTTGGAGCACACTTTATTTAGGTCGGCAATTTCAAAATGCCTGACGGGCGCGTATTTACCATGATGCATGACGACGAGGACGACGACAGCGATAATAATGATCGTGATTATGATAATGACAATGGTATTAGTGGTAGTGGTATGAGCATCCTTGTGAAGCACGGTGGTGTCACATTACACCGCGCATGTACTTTTAACCATTCTGGCGCGAATAGACGTGTGAAAGACGTGTCTTGAGGTGTAAATATATACTCAATCTCGCCAGTATTCATTCATTCATTCATTCATTCATTCATTCATTCATTCATTCATTCATTTATTGATTTATTTATTTATTTATTTATTTATTTATTTATTTATTTATTTATTTGAATTATCTTACATGCCCGTAGGGCATTGTGTAAGGGGGTGTCAAAGTTTCAACATTGAATACACAACAAGAAGAGACAAGAAAACGACGTACAATACATGATAAATGAAATTTGAGCACATAGTCACAGCACAGACGAGATGACCAAGCAAGGCGCAAATAACAATGGATGAGGCACGTAGGTTAAGCCACAGGATAAAATAAAGCTATGGCACATGGATAAATGCGCAAACCATCAAGTGTGATATAGCACAATGTACAGCAACAAAAAAAAAATTTAAAAAAGAAAAGGAAACCAAAATGCTTAACAGTAAATCAGTAAAAAGAAAACATCAAAATAGGAACCTAGACATGCTAAACGACGGCTTCAGTGAAATGTGTAATGTGGTGCTGATGGAATGCATCAGGATTAGACAGAGAAGCGATGTTGTCAGGCAGGTTATTCTATAAACTGATGGCTCGTACAAGTGCTGATGGATTGAAAGCTAAAGTGTCCCCGTATACCTGTGTAAAACTCAAATGGTTGTGCAATATGTTGATCGTGCGGGATGAGGACATCGAGTTGAAATGAGCTTGATCTATTGAAGTGTAGTTGCTTGTGAAATAATGTTAATAGAGCGATGTCATGGCGTGCGCCTAAAGATCAGTAACTTGCAGCGCTGGCAAATGTACCGATTTATACAGGCAATATCCTTGCCCAGCTTAATTTAGTTCCTGGCGCAACAGTCTGATTACTGGCGGGATTATACAGTTTTATTTTTGCTTTGTACATGGCCCGTTACAGCGATGCGTTACATGTTAGGCCCTGTGCGCATGCACGTCCTATGCAGAAAATTGCTGCGCTGGTTACCGCTGGCAACCGTAATCAGGGCAAGCATTAGGTATAGTTTGTCGTTATTGTTAAAAAAGCTGCTTGTTTTGACGCTGCTACGAATACAGAGATGGCGCCGAGCCGTGAAAGTGGTTTCATTTAAAGTAAGCAGATAGCGCCACAGCATCAGCCCTGGTGATGCGCTGACGATGCGGAACGCTATGAAGACGTAATTGTTCACTACATCATTAATTTACTGCTCCGCTCTAGTATGGTACTATGTGATGATGGTGGCGAGAAAACGCCTGTTTAAAATATAGACGCCGAGCAGACAGCGCAGCGCTGGTGAACGATTATAAGGTCGTCCGCCCTTACAACTCGCTATGGAGGCTTCAAGGGATTGCTGATAAAACGTACAGATGAAGTGAAGCCCCGCTGTCGCATTCATATATATATATATATATAGAGAGAGAGAGACAGAGAGAAGAAAGGGGAAAGGCAGGGAGGTTAACCAGATGGGAAGATCTGGGAGAGGAGGTAAAGTGATAGCAAAGTAGAGATAAACAAAGAAAGGAGCATAGAATAGTATTCATGTAAACGCAGCTTTCGGTTATAACGCCAAAACATTCGTTGCGACAATCCACTAACCGGGGACCACGTATGGAAAGGATGGCGGGCAAACACTCAGTAGACAACGCGGCGCGGATGAGCACATTTTGAGGGGCATTCGGCCTTCTTATTGGCTAAATAGACCCGCAGCTTCCACAGTGCTGCAAGGAACTACTGTGGTGGAGTATATTGCAAAATCCACTAATCGCTTTATTGCAAAATTAACTGCACTTCGAATTGACGGCTTCACTCTATCATGGCTTCGTAATTTTCTTTCAAACCGTAAACAGTTCAGAGTCAACAATATTGCTTCGTCTCCTTCTTACGTTACTTCTGGTGTGCCTCAGGGCAGCGTTCTGGGCCCTTTACTCTTTCTAATTTACATAAATGCTTTGCCACTTAATGTTTCTTCTCGCTTACGCATTTTCGCTGACGACTGCATTATTTACAGATCAACTAACAGTACGGACGACCACCTGGCCCTTCAAGATGATCTTACCCTAATTCATAATTGGTGTAACACCTGGTTAATAGTTTTAATTGTATCAAAATGTCAGGTAATTTCTTTTAGTCGTAAGCGTGACAACTTCCATTTTTCATACAACGTCAATAATAAAGAATTCTTACATACAGTATCATATAAATATTTGGGTGTTCACCTAACCGAAAACCTCTCCTGGACAGAGCACATTGCAGCCATCTGTGCAAAAGCTTAAGGACATTAGGTTACCTACGTCGTAATCTGGGTAATTCACCTTCCAACATACGCAAATTAGCCTATCAGACATTTGTTCGTCCACAGCTCGAGTATGCATCATCCATTTGGCCCCACATCCTGCCTACTTAATCGACATGCTTGAATCAGTCCAGAACCGAGCTGCCCGTTTTATCTTAATTATCATCTTCATCTTCATCATTATAGCCACCACTCCAGCATAACGCAAATGAAACTCGATCATTCCCTCCAGCCTTTATTCTTCGCCGTAATATCGCTCTGTTATCCTTGTTTCACAAATATGTTTATAATGCCACACAATCCACACTGCATCGCCAGATCGCCTCAAACACGTCTCGCCGATTAAATAACCATAAGTTTTGCGCGCATGTACGGTACGACACATGCTTTTAACTTTTCCGCACTCCCTACGGCCATTCGTTTGTGGAACAGTCTTCCTGGTAACATTGCCTCCGAGTCAGATGAAGAGAAATTTCGTCATCTCCTACACGAGCATTTTTCATAATAGCGCTTACAAACCACTTTATCTTGTTTCTTGCACTTGGCAATGTGCTTCGAACTTGTTCCGATGTCTTTATTGCTATTGATGCATTGCTATCTCACTCTTATGAATTGGTATTTTATGCTGCGTCGCGTGTTCACTTGTATGCCCTGTATAGATAATTGCTGTTTGCGTCTTTTTCCCGAAATATCCCTTGAAGCATTGTACTCCTTGATCTATTAATTTTTCATCTATTGTACTTTCTAGTATTAGTGCCTTACGTAAAATTTTACTCGTGTTCTTTCCTTGAAGTGTACCTTTGTGGCATTGTATTGCTTCAGTTTTTCCTTTTTCATGTTTTGATCTTTCTGGTAATGTTGATGAGCCCTGCATTGGGACGCATCTTTTGTACCACACTTCAGAAGGCTGCGTACTCTATTTCTTTTCTTTTTCTTTTATGCCTATGATTTTTAACCCCCCTCAGACAATGCCCCCATGGGGCCTGTAAGGAATTTAAATAAATAAATAAATAAATACATAAATAAATAAATAAATAAACAAATAAATATCGTTTACTTATTGTACCCGCTACGGTCCATTTGACATAAAGGCATCAATAACGATACCTTTCGTACCAAATAGCGAGCAGCATAACCCATCTGACATGTACCGCTGATAGAGCCGAAATGTTTTCTGCTGAATCCACTACTCGCCCATATCCCACGTGCCTCACAAATACCGCAGTTACTTGCATGGACTGAGCTAAGCAATTTTTCAAAATTATCTAGTAGGTAACCGGCACCGACAGTTTGGATATTTCAATCATTCCACGTGTCTTATAGCTCATCATATCCTTGAAACGAGCTGACATGCAAAGACGCTCGCTTCATACACTTATGACAATGGTGATGCGCGGTGGCCAGAGTGTTTCGTCAGGGGTGGCCCCGCTAAGGGCGCAGTCACATTCGTAAGTTTTTCCCCGGCGCGCCGCGTAGGTTTTCCGGCCGCCTATCTTGCCGGTTATAGGAAATCTACGGCGCGTGAATAGAAGAGGACCACCGCATCGCCGCATCGGTCTGAGGCCGATTTTCGTCGCCGATAAAGAAAACATCGCTTGTGGCAAGCCAATCAGAAAGCGGCAATTTTCGCCTTGGTGGCTCTTGAAAGCTAAGCTTCCAGGTTCCCACAGTGAGGCGAATGTGCATAATTTTTTTGCGGGGTACACACATAGACGGAATACTCTTGCACTAACCGTGAATTTGGAAGAAACCTGCAAGAAGTGACGCTTGCGGGCTTCCGTGCATCCACAACGCATCTAGCGATAGCTGGCGGGCGGCATTGAACATTTCGTCGCGCGCCCGACGTCGTACGACCGGAACAAGCCCTACCAGTGTGAACGGGGCTTCAAGGCATTTCCGACGATCAACTCCGCGAAACACAAGGTTGCCGTAACGTTTGAGCACGTGGTGTTGTCAATAGAGCTACGAGCGCGCCGTCAAAGCCAACGCATAAGGCGAAGGCTGCCCTCAAGTCAGCAGGGCTGATATACGTAATGCTTTTGTATACTAAGATGCTTTATTTTATACGCTAGATTACCTGCAGCCGTTGCACGCACTCAGCGGCTATAGCATCACCCTGCAGTAGGAACCACATCTCTACATTCATGAATGTCAACATCGTCATAAGCTAGCTGGCCGTTCACTGCATGACAGTTGTGAACAGCCCATGGTGATTGTGGCTTAGTTGGAAAAAAAAAAGGCAAAGCAGAGGGGGGGCGTTAGAAAGAATGGAAAGAGATAACAAGTATATGAGACGTATACTAAGGTACATAGAACGAGGTGACGTTACATAATAGTGAGCGGAACACGATATACACTATCGGAATGAATGGTGGCGTACACAATGTAAGGTTACATCATTTAACACGGTCACATTTTACAAAATTAATATAAAGGTACATCTTGACATTGCCAAATACAGAAGTTAGCGAGAAGCATGTACATAATTAATAGAAACTTAATCAAAGCAACTGGTCACGAAAAAATAGCGGTTACTTCGTGACGACATTTAAGAGGGTCACGAATGTAGATAACATTATCAGGGAGTATATTCCATAGTTCAGTTGCTAGTGGTAACGCTGATGAATTGAAAGCGTTTGTGCGCCCAAAGATACGTTTGAAGCAGCTGTTATGTAAACGGCGAGACGTTCTTAACGGTTGGGAGAGAGAGAGGGCGGTTTGGTGCTGACGGTTTGTTATTTTATGAAATAAGCGCATTACAGCAACCTTTCTGAGTGATTCTAAGGAGGATACGGACAGAGAATATTTAATATTAACAACACTGGAATGACGGCTGTAGTCTTCTGCGATGAAGCGCGCCGTACGATTTTGAACACGTTCAAGAGCGTTGGTCAGGTTGGTTTGACGAGGTGACCATATTGATGACGCGTATTCAAGTTGAGGACTGACGAATGTTAGATATGCTAGTGATTTGGTCGAAGTAGGAGCGTGGTGAAGGTTTCGTTTAAGGTAGCCGAGGGTGCGTGATGCCTGTACGCCTTCCCATGCGCCTTCCCATGCGCCTTCCCATGTGCCTTCCCATATGTCTTCCCATACGTTGAGTTACGTAAGTTCAAACCGGATAAATTTCAGTCCCGGCTGCTTGGCCGGATTCCCTTCGTACCAGGCTTCGCGTCGCAGCTGCACCCTCGCTGTTACAACTATACTGCAATTTCTTTCTGGCCTCAAAACCGGAAAGGAATTAAGTTCGATTCTCTCCAGCCCTGTAGCGCTCGGCTACTGTGCATCGGCACAGTTAGAGAGCACCAGCAAGCGCTCAGTCATTACAAAGTGCGACTCGTTATTGACGAAGGGAGCGGGAGCGAGAACCGTCCAGTCGGGGGGCGTTTCGCGTCGATTCCATCGCTCGTTCCGACACGATGGCTTTCGCGTTCCGTTTCGCACAGACCCGCCGGGCCCGAGCGATACGTCGCAGCAAACGCGTGTCCATCGCCGCCGCAAGTTTAATCGAATGTGGCGATTCTTTCGGGACGATGCGACCGGGGGGCGGCTTAGCGATGATTCGGTTGCGTCGCACTTCTTTTGTCCGGGAGCCGGGCTCGTTCGTGGCCATGATGAATGCGTTTGATGGCCGTGACTCGAGAGGGGAGCGTGAGAGAGGACGGGAGGGGGTAACATCGGGCGCCGCGTTTTCGACACTCCGCGGTTGGCGGATGTCGAGGGAAACAAAGGACGGAATCCTGTCGCAACGCGGCGAGGATCACGCACGCGCCGCGAAACGCGGGAGCCGCTTTCCGCGGCGCTTGCGTGAACCGTGGCTCGTGTGACAGCTCCATCTGAACAGGTGGTGGCGAAAACGTGGCGGAAGATTCGCTCCGGTTCCCCGTAATCGCTTGGTGAGCTTCCGTTGGGTGTGAATGCTTCGAGTGGGGGGAAGAATTCTGTTAGAAGCCAGCGACCTTTAGGGCGCCTTCTTATTATATCGGCATGTCACTTCTTTTCCTTTTTCTTTCTTTTTTGCATTTTGGTTTCCTTCGCTGTCTCCGGCATGTTTCTTTCAATTCTCCTGTCGCTTCCCCCCTACAGTGCTCTTAAATTAGTTATTTCTATGCCCCCACAGATGGCCCATGCCCGTATGTTTGTCGTGCACGTCTGACGCTCACAATGGCAAGCAACTACCGCTTGTACTGTCCCAGTGTCGCTTTCGATTGTAGCGTTAGCTTGCGCATACGCGGCGATTCGTAGCTTCTTGTCTCGCTGAAATGAAGTGTGGTAAATAAATGTAGCAGTTTCTCGAATGGGGATGAACGAGATGCAGGGGCCATAAGTGAGGGTCGGTCTGCGAGTGCTTCAAGTATGCCTTAAAAATGTACAAAGTATTTTCATACATTTTTACTCAGAAAGACGTTTTTATAATCGATTCAAGGCTTTTGGAGTTGTCGAGTTGGTCTTCGTAAGGCTGCAATATTCGCTACACAGGTAGACGGTTTTCGTTTGGATAGAAGGGTGGCCGGAACGATATATGTTACTGACCGCGCGAATGTCATTGCGCTTGCTCAGAATGTGTACGGGTTGGTGCGGTCATGGTAGTTCGTCTTATCTTTTCTTTCCTTTCTTTTAGTTGTTTTTGCGAGAGGAATACTGAGAATGAATGTTGCGATGAAAACCGCGCTGTGGAACTACTGCTGCATCGCGCTATGCTGCTTGCACACGTGGCGTGCTGTTGCTTCTCGGCCTGTAATTTTGGGCTGAATAAAAGTCTTATACTACCACTACTACTACTCCTACTACTACTACTACTACTACTACTACTACTACTACTACTACATAAATACGTGAATAGACGCCACTGAACCAGTACACTTTCTTCTTTCCTGCTTGTCATTTTTTTTTTCTGTTTTGTGATCCGAACTATATTCTGAATTGCGCGCTAAATATTAAAGTGCGACCGTCAATGGAAATCGACCAAATCTGTACGCAAGCTTGTGCAGCGAGAAACGCAAGTAAAAAAAGAAAGAAAGAAAAACCTGTACGCGCTGTCGATTAGAATATCCCATAGGTGTTATCCAAAAGTTCAAAGGGTTTGCTTTCATCTTCGCAATGTTTCTGTCATAAAATTTGTTCTAGAACGTTATTTTCATAACGCCGACATAAAATTAGGCGCGAAAGTACAGCAGCCGTATCTTGTAATCATTCTTTAAATTTCTTTGCACTGTTCTTTCACCCGTCGTTGTTGGCTCGCACAAAGCCGCGTTAATGCTAATGCTAGAATTGATCAGTATACGCGATAAGGACGATGCAAAATGGAAAGAGCTGGTGTGAAAAGTCATTACAAGATACGACTCCGGCTGTAAACGTTCGTATGTTAGTACCGTGTTAGTTCACTAGTTACTCCTTTATCTTGCACGACTCGATTCAGCCCCCCCCCCCCCCTCTCCCTCTCTCTTGCTCATTGCCCTTTATTGGGCCCGTAAAGTATAATGAATGAAACGAAGTGTTTGTGCCGCACACTGAACAATTCCGTTTTTACATGCTTCCATTACCGGTTTTCTCCGTGTAAACTATTTATCTATGGTCTAAGCTACTCCAAGATTCCGGCTAATGTGCCTGTGCAAACAAATGATTCCTTACCTCCGATTGTGCATCCTCCTTAGGCAGGACGGCGATTATAGGCCATGCCGAACTTCATGCTGCCTATGTTTCCCTTTCCCAGTGACAGTTTCCCGTGTGTAATCCTTGGCGGAACGTAAAATATCATCCTTTAAAAGAATGCGCATTCAACGCGTCCTGTTCGTACGTCATATTCGTATTATGGAGCTGAAATTGGTGGGCGGGTTAAAGAAGCTTGAGAAGAAATGATGACCATGCAACGAGTGACGGAACGAAAAATGACAGACCTAAGGTTGAGAGGCAGATAGACATTGATACGGATTAGAGAGGAACCATCCTAGTCTAGTTGAGATTGAGATAAAGATGTGGAGTTTGGCAAGTTGTGTAATACGAAGAGTAGATACGGCGCCTTGATATGATGAAAAAGAAATTGCAGGCATAAAACGGTGTCGGGGCTGATGTCAAACAGGGGTAGTTTGATATTTCCATGCGAGGCCTTCCTGCGGTGAACATTAAATCGCATTATGGCGATGATGATGGCGAAAAGCTAACAGGTAGTACACATTATAGAAGCTCGCTGATGGAGTATGTTGAAATTGTCGTGATTCACGACAGTTTCAACGTCGACAAGTAGATACGCATGCAGAAGCATCGGTGAAGAAAATATAAGCGAGATTGATCTTCTTGAACTTTTCGAGAGTTTTCTGACAAACATTTTTCTACATTGCCTCGAGTAAATTAAACCGTTACCCTCCAACACTTTGATGCTGCGGGGAAAGTTCAGGGCACCACATACGCAAGCCGAAAGGCAATGCGTGTTTGCACACCTATGCAGATATTTCGAAGGTTTACCGGTCGAAAACACTTACGGGAGACGAAAAACCACGCCGATAACAAGCATCGGGTATAAATGTATCCATTCTTTAAGGAAAGCGTGGCTCCAACACGGGAGCCCGAAGTACGGACCGAACTCGTTGCTGCTTTCACTGCGAGCACGTCTTAAGTTAACTCAACTCAACTCAACTCACGTCTTAAGTGTCACGGCCGTCGCTCACGTCCTATGACGGTCGCTAGGATATCGAGAAAGAAAAAAGAAAGTAGCGTAGCGTAAACACGACTTCCAGCCATCGACGAGGTTTCCGACTAGACCCCCGACGACGACGACGTCCTGCCCCGCACAGCGTGTGCTCGCGTGTCTCTCGAGCACGGGACGTCTCCCGCCGCGCCTGTAACCGAAGCGCGCCCACCAGAAACGCGGTACCGTTCGTCGGACCGGGGCGACTTCGGACGCGCATCCGTCGGACAGCAGCCGATGAGTCGCGCACGCCGATCGCATCAGGGACGCGCGGGCGCACGCATCTCCTCTCCGGGCCCGCGCGAAAACGAGGAAACAAGCTCGTGGCAGCGGCGGGCGTCATGCGGCGGAGGCCAACTTTCTGCTTGGTTTCCTTTCCCCTGCGGCGTGGTTGGAGGGCGGAAGATGACCGCCCACTCTGCCATAACGGGTTGCCTGCCTCGGGGCAGCCCTCCTCTCGTCAACTCTCACCCTCCGCTGGGCTCACTCGCTCTCTCACTTCTCACATTCACATCCCCCCCCCGACCCCCCCACCCTTCTACAGCCCGTTCGCCTTCCTGCCTTCATGACGCCGGCATCAAGCCCGATTGAAGTATGCAGATGCGCTAGGATCCCTGAAAACTAGAGGCGAGTCGAGAGAGAGGGTTCGAGCGTGGACTGTTCTTCAGCTGCGCCGTCTCGCTTTGGACGGACTACTCTCCTACTACCCGGACTCGTCGCAGAGACTAGCTGGTGGCATCTTGTTGTTTTCGTTTGGCGCCCAGAGGTAATGGAGAGTGAGCGCGGAAGAAAGGGGTCTGGCTGCTTCTTTTCTTTTTTCTCGCGCGTATAGAAAGATGAAGCGAAGGCACGCGAGAAAGGGGGTGTGGGGTCTAGGGTTAGGAGCTCTTCCACCTTCGCGCGATTGTACGCGCTCGTGGTACACGCTCGTGTACGAAGCGTGGTCCCTAAGGCTGGGGTGTTGCGCAATGTAGGACAGAGGCTGCTGATTGGCGGCGCCAGGAATGCCGATGGCCGGGTGTAGCGCTATAAAAACGGAGATGAGCCTCGCTGACGAGTCATCCGCAACAACTTGCCCCTAGTGCTACCGATCCTTCACCGAGTGCCCGACTCTAGCAGCCATGCACAAGGTGAGTGTTTCGGGCCGGAAACCACAGGCGCCGCCGAGACACGATCCGTTGGATTTGAACCGCCAACCGCCAGGTTGCCCCGTGGTTTGGACCTTCTTCAAACCGCACTCCATGGGATTACGCGTCCGCAGCTTCCCCCGCGCTCCATCGTCATCGACGCGCACTGGTCATGCGCCGTCATCGATCTTTATTTCTCGTTTTCTCTGAGCCGATATTCACGGCTGAGCTATGCGTTCCCATCCCTGATCCTCATCAATTTCATTTAGGAAATGTTTGCATATGTTCCAGCCTTCTCGCTGCTCCTTCAGTGTTTCGAAAGCTTCGCTGCTTTAGAATCGCCTTTAGGTCCTGTCTTCAGAGCACGTTATTCAGTTTCTATTGCCCCTCCTTAATGAGTCACGGCCACCGCGTTGACGGATCAGCTTGCATCCGATAATCAATTTCACGGCCTTCGTGCAGGCCGCAATTAGACTTGTCATGTATCGATTCGCCAATGAGTTGTTTCACAGGCGTATTGATATTGCTTTCGCTCGCATAAATATGTTCATTTTGATTTGATCGCCTATCTTTATTGACTTGTTTATAACGTATGTCGCCAGTGTGGTTACCGAGGTAAACGACGCAATTAAATACCTAAGGACTTTACAACGCTTCGCGGTAGCATTACTACGAGCCAAGGACCTCCATGAAGTTACATGCATTGGCTTTTAAGCTCAGTGGTTACCTTTTTTTGTAAATAGTGCCTACCCGTCGGCGTGGTCTGCACGTGATAGTTTTGTAGTAGGGAAATGCAGGCATCATAGTTATTGCATCCCACTTATTTGCTTTTGGTGCGTACGATAAATCGCACGAGGAAAACCCAAGTTCCACTAGGAATCACAGTATCTACAACTTTTAGGAGTCAAGCTACTAGCCACCCACCTTGTCATCAATGAGTTCAAACGTCACCTATACATGTGATGTGGAGTGAGTCCAGGCTATCTAGGAAGTGAGCAGAGTTAATGCTTTCCACTGATACTGGCCACAGACAGTTAGCTCAATGAAAGAAAGCCAGGGAACTGCTGCGAACTAAACCCTGCCTTCTCCATGTGCGTTTGTCCACCCCAATTCATAAGAGATAATAAACTAATATCTGTTCATGACGTAATAATTGGACATTTACACAATAATTGACGTAGTAATTTCACACTGACCAAAACTGTTTGTTTAATGCTCTATGCACTTGCTTTCTTTTTCAGTTTGTTATCCTCCTGGCCTTCATCTGCGTTGCCGTAAGTTGACTCCCACTTTTCCGTCTGTGCCCCTAATTGCGGTTCTACTGTGTCTCCTAATTTCTTTCGATATGAAGTTAAGCTCATAATTGTTTCTGGACTTGTTCGGAGTCTAGTGGACTACAATTAAAATTTAGTACAGCGACTGAGCACCGTGCTAGCACTACACGAGCACAGAACTGCGCAAGAAACGTGAGATACACACACAATTGTTGTTTTCTTGTTTCTGGAACTGTTCCCACTACAAGATGCAACACGAACTAACCCAGAGTTGCACCTTTTTGCCATGCTAGATCATATTTGAAGGTAATAATGAAGACAATGAAGGAAATTATGACAAAAGGTTGTAATGAAGGCAATATAAATGTAATCAATAATCATTCTAAGCAAATACGTAGTGAGGTTGGTTAGAGTACGCAATAGAGTTATGTACATAAAGAACCTCTTATATCGAAGGTTCTTGGCGGATTACGTCTTGCGTAGTGCCTTCATTATCTTAAGACCAAAAAAAAAATAAGAAGAAGGAAAGCAACCCCCGAAGTGAAGAAATTTGAGCCCGCTCTCTTCACCAAGTCTCTCTCCCCCTCTCTCTCTCCTCGTAAAAGGAAAACGAGTTACACATTTGCAAGCTTGTCAGAAATACTTAACTGAAAATGACGTACCTTGGCAGTACACGCATGTGCAGACAAGCATATGGCGTTTCTTAGAGGGCCAACACATACTTCCTATTTACACCTATGCCGGTAGATCAATCAGCGCCGAATTACCCAACTAATTTATCGCCGGCAAATAAAAAAATGTTAGGACCGGGCATGAGGTACAACATGCTCGATGTGAGCACAGTTAACATGCTTTCGGTCAAAATTATTCCGGAGCCCCCAATATGGCAAGACTAATAATGATATCGTGGTTTCGGCACGCAGAACTCGGAACTTTAAGTATTTTAATTAATTAACGTAACCCCAGGTCATGTGGTCATTAGGAGTAAGCAGAGCCTACTAACGAAGCACGTTGTTCCTATGGACAGGTAATGTTTGCATGGGGGAGTAGAGAGAGAGAGAAGAATACAGGGAAAGGCAGGGAGGTTAACCAGAGGTAGTTCCGGTTGGCTATCCTGCACGTGGGGAAGGGTTAAGGGGGATAAAAAGAGGAAGAGAGTAGAAGGGGCAGATAGAGAGAAAGAGAGACGAGCACGAACAAAGCGCGTACACTATAGAGCGGTAGGGGCGGCGTTCTTGAAGTCTATCGCGAAGCCCCGTAGACCGCAGGGGAGTCGATTACTTAGTGGGATAACGGAGGGGAAGGAAAGAAGGCAGGTGTTCTCGTAACCAGGTGAAGCCGGTTCCGCGCAGTGAGCTGCTCATTTGCGTATCGCGGACATACCAGCGGAATGTGCTCTACGGCCTTTGACCGGTGGCCAGACGCAAGGGTTGGGGCCACCTCGAAACCCGTCTCCCAGACTAATGAACCTGATAAGTGCACGGTACTGAGGGTCTAACAAGAAAGGCGCACGAAGAGTAGATGCGTCTTTGCACCGTTACTTCCTTTGCCTGCGAATCTTGCACATCGATCAATCAATTTTATTATTATTAGACATTATTACAATTACAAAGGAAATGTAGTACAGAAGGAGGTCCCAAATTAAAAAGACTGTCAGAGGGACCTCCTGTTATAACGCGTATAAACAATGTAGAATATACGATCAGCAACGAAGGCAAGAACGGCGGGAAAATACAAATCACCATATTCGAAGTAATTAATCAAACATCCAGCAGTTGAAGATTGCACAGAAATGAGCAAGAATAATTCTATATTGAAATACGCATGAAAGCACGAACATTACTGTAATTGAATAGGAATATAATGATTATATAAGGTCAACAGTGTGGAATCCAGCAATGCAACAAAATTAAATTAGAAACGGCTAATAATTAACACAAACCGAGAAAAACAATAAAACATATATATATATATATAAGTTTTAGAAGCCGTCAGCAACAGTGTAGTGAAGGGCATGATTTGATATTTGATGGCAGTAAATTCCAAAACGAAATTGCAGAAAAGATCGCTGTCATTTTACCGTAGTTAGCGTTGACTTGATGGTATGCGTCCGTTAATACAGATATGAACTAAATATCCGTTATTTTTTTTTTCTAAATTCCGAAGAAAGAGAAAATGGCAATAAATGCACGCCAGTCACTGGATTACAAACAAAGGTGCTGAAAAAAAAACATAACCATGGCACTCTGTGAAGATGGAATGGCAGCGAACGCTGACAACAGTCAAAGCTCTGAAACGAAAGCATAGTGCTTTCTCTGCCATTCCAGTTTCACAGAGTGGAATGGTTATCATTTTTTACATTGCGAGTCTGGCGTCGTTGCTCGTTCGGAGGTGCCCGGGCTCGCAATTGTAGTCTTCGTTCAGTATTGCGGGAACGTTGTTCGTTTCGCGCCGGCGCCGTTTACATTCTCGTTGCTGTTCCCTTCGGCGCTCCTCGTACGCATCTTGTTCTTCGGGTGTACGAACTGTACGTGTGCGTCCCATCTATAACGCAGCTGTTTCTAGCGCCGATACCTCTCCTGCTTGTATGCTGCGATAACCTTGACGTCACGCAATTGTTCTCGGGGAGCGTTCTAATCTGTTCCGCATTTTCACATCTGCGCCGCCGCACTGCACCCGAATAGGTTTGTTATAAATCGCTTAGTCCGTTACTTTTGCCGGAGGCCGAAAAAACTACGGAAGATTAGTCCTTACAACTTTCGCTGTAAAAAAAAAAACTGCTTCGGAATTGAGGAAATCATGCTTTTTCGCTGCCGCATCTAGGTGTACTAGGTTTATCATGGGCGTTCGCAAATAAAACCGCTATTTCCGAGTGCCCGCTTGCGCAATGTCCTTTTGTAACGCTTCCCAAATCACAAAAAGCAAGACATTTATTATAAGCCCCAGCGTATACCTTAACCGAGTCGCCAGCAGCAGATCATCGACGTTTTCAAGGTTGCCGCTGACCGCTCTCTTCCCTTCGAAACTTCGCAGGCCGCGCAGAGGGGTGGCTTCAACCCGGCGCAGGAGAACTACCCGCCGATCCCGTACTCCTTCAACTATGCGAGCCAGGACGCCGAAGGCTCGCACACGCGTGAAGAGAGCGGCGACGGCTCCGGACGGGTCACGGGCCGCTACACCATGACGCTGGCCGACGGCCGCACCCGCACCGTCAGCTACACGGCCGACGAGAACGGATACCGCGCCGAGATCGTCACCAACGAGCTGGGCACCGAGTCCAAGAACCCCGCCGACGTCGTGATCCAGTCGAGCGCGCCGACCGGAGTCGAGGCCGCGCTCGCCGCCGAGGGCAGCCGCCCGCGCGCTCCCGCCGGGCCCAGGGCGGGCTGAGCTGCCCCCCCTTGAAGCAGGCTTCGCCCCGGAACACCTCCGCTTCCTGCGTGTGACTCCGCGTTACGGCTACGGAAAGACCCGCGCCAGGCGAGCGCGTTAGGCGCGTTCCAGGCGCTCTGCCGGGCGTTGTAAATTTTTCTTCCTTCTTCTCGGTCGCCCTCTCCCTCTCTCTAGGTCTATCCTCCCACGCTGTCCCGTCCGTTGTTCGTGTGTCACCTCGACGCCTTTCCTCTGGGTGCCTCGTGTTGATCGTGTTTGTCGGGTTGGGTACGCTGTGTCGTTCTTTGTCCGCGTCGCTTTTTACCGCCATACCGCGAGTGAGAAAAACCCTTTTTTTCTTAAACGCACCGTAAGCATAGCTCTGGGTTTCGGTTGACACTTCCTTCCTAGCGACGCTCAAGGACTTTCTAATGCGGTGTGGGTGACTTGCTTGCCTTGCTATGGAAGCGGGTCGCCTGCAGTCGCTTGTCTCAGTTGTCACGTCTCCCGAGCGTGCGCTACTGTTGTCGGGCGGGCATCCCGATTGGCAGCCTCCCTTCGCAGTCGCTCATATACCTTCCGGTCGCTTCTCCTTGCCCCCTTCATTAGCCTGTGCCAAGGTGCGTGGTATCAAGCATGCCCTTCCTCCGCGTCGCTCATACAAGTGTTTGTCCCTCACGTCTCGTTTCACCACGTCATTGCCGCCCACACGAGGCCGTCGTCCTATTCCTGTGTCTTTCACTGCAATGGATAAAAAAAAATAGTTTCATATCTTGAATTGGGTTGCCTCTTTTGTTGTACATGTTGAGCACAATAAAGAGTGGTATTCATGTTCCACTTTCTTGGTCTATTACTGTTCTCGATGGCGACAGCTTCTTACTAAGGACACCGGCGCAACAACAAATCCACTGTGGAAGCTAGCGAAAAGAGCTATTGGAGCTAAGAAATTGTTGTTATTAGCTGTCTGCGCAACGCTGTTCTAAAATATGCAGCGTGTGAGCCTGAGTACTTTCAAGGCAGTGACTGAACTTCTGAACCAGAATAAGAATATCAAAAAGCCCATCTTCCTCGAAAAAGTCCGCACTGAAATTTTATAGGGGCTATTCGACAGATATTTTTTAAACTTATTGTCGCTTCTTCTCCTTCTTGCGAACCGATGAACTGTAAGTGTTGCTGACTAAGGCCTCGTTTCCAATCATCAGCGAGTTTTCAACGCTGAGAGATCCGGCGGTTGGCGTAACGAAACATGGCAACAATTCTGTAAGATAAAAAAAATGCTTTTAATGAAATTACGTTACCGTAGGCGACTTGATAATTAAGCTTTCCCGGCAGTTACTGCTTTTCAGCTAGTAAAAAAATTCAGAAATCATTATTGCAGCAAATTTGAAGATGCTCCTGATAAATTTCTTCAAAAGGGAAAGCTTCAGCTCTACACAAACTCCAGTGTCCTATAATTCAAGTGCACTAGCAAGGCAGATGTGCCTGTCTAAAGAATCAGAACAAGATTTGTTGCGTAATTAGTATTTTTATTAGTACGCTAGATTATTTTTCAGACGTTCACGAAAATTAATAGCTGAAAAAATTGCAGTATCGAAATTCACGACTGTAAATCCGTAGCAAGACCTGATCGATATTATAATTTTGCAATAGATCATAGACAAAAGGTATAAAACAGGCAAGTAATGTTTGAAAGAGAGCGATTCAAAGTTGCTTGGGATAGCTGTCTAGGTGACGAAAATTTTGCAAAAGTTCTAATCAGAAGTTATTGAGGTCAAAGCCTTAAGTGGCTCATACCCCCGATGGCCTTGAAGAAAACGTGGCGTCTGGTCTAAATGTACAAAAACTATCAACATGAGCAATGGCTAATCTGTTTCCTAACGCAGAGGCTACAAACACTCAGCAAAGTGAAGCGTGCTGCATACATTCATTGGTATCACGCATACAAGGCACAGAAACACGGCACCTCGTTGAGGGGTACAAAAAAAAAAAAAGAAACCCACGGGACCTTCTCAAGGGCTCATACCCCTGTAAGGCTGAGGCTACAAGCCTGGCGGTGGTGATGGTGCTGCAGCAAGCAGTGTATATACGGCCGGCCTTTATTCCGCCTGAGCTTCCTGTGCATTGAGATCAGGGGTGTGTCACCTAGTGTCGAATATCCGCGTGTCTCGCATGAGGGCAACCAGCAATCGGTGCCCTCTCTTCCCGATTGCCGCGGGCCCTCCTGGAAAAACGACGTCTTCAAAGGTCCTGTTCGAAAGACCACTCCTTTGCAGGATGTCGACCATCGCTTTTCTTTCTGTGTCGAACTGCAGGTACAGCCAAATGAAGCGTTCGATATCATCGTTATCACCACAGAAGGCACAGAGACGTCACCATGGTTGCTTAATGGCTATGTTGTTGGACTGCTAAGCACGAGGTAGCGGGATCGCATCCCGGCCATGGCGGCCGCATTTCGATGAGGGCGAAATGCGAAAACACCCGTGTAATTAGATTTAAGTGCAGGTTAAAGAACCCCAGGTGGTCCGAATTTTCGGAGTCCCCCACCACGGCGCGCCTCGTAATCATAATGTGGTTTTGGCACGTAAAACCCCAGAATTTAATTCTTTAAAGGCGTAGAGCGGGGAAGCGCATCGTCCAGTCTTGAATAACCAAGCCGGTGTGTACGAAGTCAGTTCTGGTGCGGTACAACAGCGTTGCTTCTTCGCGAGTAAGACACACACCATGCCTGTGTGAGGCTACAAGCGCTCAGCAAAGTGAAGCGAACAGTGCATAGGTTCATTGAAATCACTCATACAACACATAAAACAGCATGAGTTTCTATCCCCTGCTGAGTGAATGCAACGTAAAGTTGAAGAGGAACGTCGTTGGCGCGAGTCTGACCCCGCTGTATACGACCGCGCGAAAGCATCCAAAACGAGCAGAAGAAGCCCAACTGGGAAAGCAGCAACGCGGCGATGCGAGACGGCGCATTAGCAAGTGTGCTGCAGGCTTTCGCCTTAACGGGTTACGGGAGTGTAACATGCTGCCAAATTTTTTGTATTATATATCGCTGTATACTATATAAATTTTACGCGCTTTGAACACTTTACTTGACGCAATTAACATCAATATAGCTGAGGAGAAGTGAAGAATAAGAAGCGATGAAGGGTGACACGATGTCAAAATGTCACCCTCAGGTGCAACGAAACTTGCACCTACGGATGTTACAAAGTGAAGTTTTCTGTCATAATTTGGGAGTGTCCGTAGTCACGGCTTCTTTCTGCATTTCTTTTTTACGGCTGCTCTCATAGCTAGCCGTGGTCTCGACAGTGACCCTATGCGCAGGAAGGGCGCGTTTGTTCGTCTGTTGACGCTCGATGGCTTCGTCCGCCAGCCCCGGTACCGGCTGCAGAGGGAGCTGATATTGAGTCAATGCGCGACATTAGAACTGTACCTGCAACCATTTGCAGCGCGATCGCGTACCATGCCGATGAACATACGGGTGCTGGTCGCCCTTTCTTGAGGCCATATGAACTATATGCAACTTCCTATTTACCCTTTCCGTATTTAGTATCGAAATAAAGACATTTAGTGGTTTTGTAATATGTTGGTGGCGGAGGTCATGTTGCTACAGGCGGGGTTAGCCTTGAAGACTTGGCTGGAAATTGCTCCGCTGAGCGTCTTTTCCTGCGCAAAACATGCCCCGATTAGATAGACATGCCCCGGTCCATTAGTTCTGTGTTTCGCATACATGTGAGAAGAATGCGGGACACTTCCACTGCCGTTCTTTTAACAGCGGTGCGCTGAACAGGCAAGCGAACAGGCAAGCAAGAAAAGAAAGCTGTCGAATAGGGGTGTGTAGTGATTTACCGTAAAAATATAGCCTCAACTAATGCGTGATGTGCGATCGTGCTGTGATATGAACGTGCCTCTTTCATTTCATGTCGTTTAATCTGAGTTTTTATTCATCCTCGCTCTCATACGACGCCGTAACTTTAATGCGCTGCCATTTCGGATGCACGCTTGTCTTAGGCTAAGAACTTTTTGGCTAAGAAAATGCGTGCGAACAGCGCAGCTTAGTGAATTCCACCCCTAATCTTTAGTAAGGCAGAACCCATGTCTGCATTCGCAAGTGTACTGATTGTATCCACTTAGCATAGCATATTCTATTAGAGCTTGCGGTAATATGTGCGTGCATGTGTTTGTGTGTGCGCGTCCGTTGTTGCGCGAGTGCGTATGTGTAGGATAAACAGAATTTTGAAATTGAAATGCAACAGGCTTCACTGGACACGGTTGAAGGCTTTTTCTCAGCGCTCCTAAACATTGTGATCTTTGAATAAAGTTTGTTTGTTTGTTTGTTTGTTTGTTTGTTTGTTTGTTTGTTTGTTTGTTTGTTTGTTTGTTTGTTTGTTTGATTGATTCAGAAAAATCACTAATAACCTTTTTTTTAGCGGTAAGTTCAGAAAGTTAGTTTCGTCATTTATTTTCAAAGAAAAACTTTATTGCAAAAATAGCTGCATCATGGCATCATGGACTATTCACCTTGCAATATTTTTCCATATAGCCACCGCCCACATTGAAGCATTTGTCGTAGCGTGCAATCAGTTTGAAGAAACCACTCTAATAAAGCTCGGTGCCCTGCGATGCAAAGAATTGTCGCACAGCCTGCTCCGCCTGAGCATTGTTTTGGAAGTACGGCCCCGAGAGTGCGGCTTTCAATGCAAGGAACAGGTGCCCATTCATACCGGATAACAGCACGCCCTTTCGTTGGCGACTACATTGTCAACACGCGTCTCTCTGGCATCGTAATGTGTTCTCGAATGACCTCGGGCACGCCGCCTCATGCACTCTCCCTTCTTCGGCGCTCGGCGCATGCGTCATTCCTCTTCAACTCACGCTCCGGGCGTGGATTGGTATGGGCACCGTTTGTTTGTTTCACCTGGTGTACCATCTTCTCCTTCAAAGAAAAAAAAAGGACGAAACTTATTTTCAAAACGTCCCTCTAACTAAATACATTACGGCGCACATTGCAATTTACGAATTGTAGCCGGTGATGTTGCAGTGTATATCCACATGGAGCGACTTCTCTGGATCGCATGACTTTCGAGAAATGCGCCGTGAAACCAGTGCTAAAACAATGGGCTGTTGTTCTGCGTATACGTTTAACAAACCGCCATTTTATGCATTAGAGAAAAAAAAATAACTGGTACGCCCATGTATTTCATTGCGCACATTTGGAATTAATATCCCGAAACTGGTATCATCCTGAAAATTCGCTCCAAATGGACACATGTGAACTCACCGACTGAAATTCGTAAATCGAAACGTGTGCCATAAAGTAACTAGTTAAAAAGGTAATTATTTATATTTTTGTTATTTCATCGATAAAATGATTCCATTTTTCGTGCAAGTAATGTCCACCTCTTTGAGTAAACTAACTCATATGGTATCTAGCTGCCTTAGGTGATATTCAAGATTCTATATACCCGCCGTGGTTGCGCAGTGGCTGTGGTGTTGGGCTGCTGAGCACGAGCTCGAGGGATCGAATCCCGGCCACGGCGGCCACATTGCGATGGGGGCGAAATGCGAGAACACCCGTGTGCTTAGATTTAAGTGCACATTAAAGAACCCCACGTGGTCGAAATTTCCGGAGTCCTCCACTACGGCGTGCCTCATAATCAGAAAGTGGTTTTGGCACGTAAAACCCCATAATTTTTTTAAGATTCTATATGGCCTTAAAGAAGCACCCGATGTATGTATGTATGTATGTGTGTGTATGTATGTATGTATGTATGTATGTATGTATGTATGTATGTATGTATGTATGTATGTATGTATGTATGTATGTATGTATGTATGTGGAAATAGCTTTCGCGTTGAACATCAGGGTTACATGATTAGCGAACGCATAGAAAGCATGGAGGCATATTCTTTAAAAGGAAGCTTTGGTTTCGAACTCTTTACCGTGACTCAACAGCGACATTCTTGCGGTCCTTCCGGCGCTCACGCCCGGAGAGCATATTTGCATACTGAACGGAGCGAAAACCAAAAGGCAGCTCCCGGCCGAACCAACAAAGACGAAAATGCGAACGAAAAAGAGAAAGAGAGAAAAAGAAAAGGAGAATGCCAGACTAGAGCGGCACACCGAACGACACCCACACGCCTCGACGTACTGCGAGATTACGACACATTGCATATTTGGGGGAGGGGGGGAGAGAGAGAGAGAAATAAGAAAGACGCACATCCAGTCCATTAAAGAAAAGTATAAAAAGGCAACTCTGGGCCTTTAAGTGCCGAAACCAAGATCTTATTATGACGCACGCCGCAGTGGGGGACTCCGGATTAATTTTGACCGCCTGGAATTCTTTACAGTGCAACTTAATTCAAGCACGCGACAGTTTTATGCATTTCGCCTGCCCTCCGAAATTCCTTCCCCGCCGCATCTGCCCGTTCACTCAGTGATACAAGCAGAAGACGCGTGCGGCGTCGTTCGATATGTTGAATACCAAATGGATTATTTCTGTTTCAAATAAAGATACGCGATTGGAGAATTCAATATATTTCTTACCGATACTCAGTTGTACGCCATTATCCGTGGTTAAAACAGTACAATATAGCCAGCTGCACTTTTCTGTAAGAGAGCCTGCGTGTATTCGCTTAACAAGATGTTTCAGGTGACCGTTGCACACAGGCCAGAAACAGCAGTATCTCACCGCTATTTGCTCCTTAACAAGATGTCCACATAAACAGACCACCAAGCCCCCCACCAGAAAAAAAAAGAATTTCTCGAGTCAGCCATGCTCGTGCTCATTTCTCTAAAATCCTCTGTAGGTTGTCTTCCCACTTTCATGAGCTGAAAAATTATTAGATATTCAAAGTCTGAGAAAGGTCACTTTCAAATATTCTTGTTCAATCTATGGGATCCGAACTATTCACTATTCGAATACTACCACGTGCATGAAAGCTGGTGATGTGCATTGGGTCCGTTGGGACTATGGGCTAGCTGTAAGTGAACGTGTTCCAAGATTTTATCTCTCTCACTTTCTTTTACTATATTCTTTCCTTCTTTTTGTTGATGCATTCTAAAGTGCTTGTGAATGTGTTCTTATTTGCCCGACACAGTGTGCCTATTCTGCTGCGGCAAGGTGATCCATACTTAAACCCAGTCAGATTTCATTTGTGTTGTTTTTATTTTATTGCTTTTGTTATTTTGCTCTTTGTTGTACGGATAATCGAAAAGCCTCGTAGGTCAACTTTCGACTCTGCTCAAATGAGCAGAGTCGCATGACCATGGCCCATATACTTCCGCGTAGTGGTACGAGGAGGTTTGTATAGCTCTTCTTTAGCACAGTTTTCTTTCTTCAAAGCAGGGGGGGGGGGGGGCGAAGGTGCAGTAATAACAACTTTCGGATAACTTGTCGTTGTTTCGAGACCTGCTGTCACATTAAAACGAATACGGAATCGTCATATTTAGCAACTTTCAATTCTGCATCATTGCTAATGATGTGGCAGTTTCTTCACAAATCATCCTTCACAAGCATGCCTGAAGATTTGGACGATTGCTGTAGAAGGTTACACTTCAAGCGTCTCATCAACAGTATTACTTTAACCGTCATTACGGTGAAAAGAAATTTCCTTGGGACAATATTGTACTACGTCGTTCAAAGGCTTTCTCGGCTTTCCTCTATATAAAATATATCTATCTTCTTCGCCACAATTGAGTTGGCGGCGATGGTGAGGAATATAGAAGACTGCTGAAGCCCGTGAGAGCAATAACAAGGACTTTTCGCTCGTAAATGGCATGTAACTTAAGGCTGGAAGCTTTACTTTTATAACGTCTAAAGTAAATAAGGAGAGCAAGTTTACAAGGTCATCGGCAGAATTTAACATAAAATTGTGAACAGTTCACGCGTAACAATGAACAGCAGTGTTACAAGAGGCTGATGTGAATTGCTTAAACATCTAATAAAGGAAAACAGTAAATTCCGCACATTCTAAATTAAATACAAATCAATCCATAATCGTCCTGTCATCACCATCCTCTGCTCATTGGGTAAATTATTGTTTGTGGGAAAGCCAGTGACAATACTTGCAAAAATTTCCAATTTCATCTTAATAATTGACACATGCTCCATAGTTAGTATTCGCGGACTTTGTGTTTATTCTGTATATGTACAGTTTTCAAAAGATAATACGAATCCACTCCGCGAATGATAAGACGTGTAACGTGGCCTTTTTCGTGGAGACCCTGTTGCAGGCAGGGCGCTTCAAGTACGCTACGTACGAGGACTGGCGTTTCGGAGGCGGGAAAGGGAGGGGGTTGGAAGAAGCTTAAATCCACCCAGTACTCGGGACCGGCAGGGCTCAGCACCCCCTTTTTCCCAACCTTCGACTTGCTTTATCCTTACGCAGGACAGACCCCATATCCACGCCAACTGTCTGATCAAATTCATACTGTAGGTTGCGCATGAAAAACGCGGGCTAATGGATGGACTAGACGACACGAGCGCGATGTGGCCTTTACTTTGGGCTAGTTTTGTTAAGCCCTTACCTTCATCCCTGCTTTTCACGCGCAGCACAAATTATGAATATGATCGGGCACCAACTCGCCCAGCTTTTAATTTTTTCAACTTTGTCATCGCTGCACAATGGGTTACCTTATTAATGGCCTGCTTTCCTATAGAAGCCTGTCCCGTGCCCACCATAAAAATGCACGAAATCATCCCACGTCACGAAGGGGCGGCTTCATTGCTTCCCCGCGAGACTCTGCGCAAGACAGAGGGCACCCCGGTCTACCCTACCCTCCCCCACTCTCTTTCAGCCTCCGCAAATGTTTAGAGCACTACCCCCTACCCCACCCCCACCCTTTGCGTCTTTTTCCGGGTTTGGCGTTGTTGCCGTGCGGCTGGTTGTTGTTGAGTCGGTTGCTTTCTCGGCGGATATATTTGTAGATATATATATCTGCAAAAGTTGTACGTGCGCCGAATGAAAGTAGCAGTGAACGGGCTGATTTAACCCTTGTATGCTGGCTAAGCTGGGCGCCTCTTTCCAGCGTAAGAAAAAAAAGAATGAGAAACTTGTTACATATCACCTGAACATAAGATGTCGGCTCAAATATAACTCTAAAGGATACCAGTCCGTTAATGAAATTGCGATTTGTATTTGATTGATTATTTGATTTACTTTATTTTCCTACATTTAGCCATTCCGTATACGTGCCACTATGGGTGCGCATGTTCTGCAAGGGAAGGCGCAAAATCTAATGATATGATGGAAATTCACCAAGGACATAAGTGAGGCTGTACTGTTTCTCCATTGTTGTTCACGCTTTATGTTAAGGGCATAGAAGGACGACAGGAACACCATGAATCGGGGCTTGAGTTATCCTACATGCGTAATGGGCAAATGGTGCAACAGAAGATCCCCGGACTGATGCATGCGGAGTACAATACCCGCCACGGTTGCTTAATGGCTATGGCATTGCGTTGCTGCGCGAGGTCGCCGGATCAAATCCCGGCCAAGGGCGGCCGCATTTATATGGGGGCGAAATGCAAGAATGTCCGTGTGTTTAGTTTTAGGCACACGTTAAAGAAGCCCAGGTGCTCAAAATTAATCCGGAGTGCCGAAGTGCTGCCTGCCTGATGATAATATAGTGGTTTTGGCAAGTAAAGCCCTCTAATACAATTAAATTCAATTTAGATGACACAGTACTACTAGCGGACAATGTAAGGAAGTTACAGACACTTGCGTATACATGTGACAGCGCAGCGACAAATCTACGCCCTACGTTTAGCACTGAGAAATCGGGAAATACGAGTATGATGTTTAATGAAGAGGCGAGTAATTACGTGGTGTTACTTCAACAGCAAGTCATACCCTTGGTCAAGCAATATAAATACCTCGGCGTAGACATAAACAAAAGAAAATAGTTAAGCACCCACCAAGATATTCTGAATATAAATGGGAAGCGTAATGCAGCTATAATGAAACATAGAGCCATTTGGGGCCACAATATACATGAGGTGATGAGTGGAACATGGAAAGGAGTAATGCTACCAGTGTTAACGTTCGCAAATGCCCTTCTGTGCTTAGGATAAGATATCTTCTTGAAGTTGGAAGTTAATCAAAGATCAGTAGGCCGGTTGACTTTAGGAGCCCACGGAAAAACCACAAATGCGGCAGTGCAGGGTGACAAGTTAGGGCCTTTTTTTAAAGCCAGAGGAACGCAGACCAAAATAAATGGGCGGCTAAAATGGACAAGTACTTGTACCTGAAAAACGTGGACACAGAATGGAGAAAGAGGTCATGAAAGCTGGCAACCAAGTACAGCTTAATTAAAACTGAAAATAGGCAACCAGTGATCATTAGAAACAAAGTGAGATAAACAGGGACAGCAAATTTTATGCAAAGAATGGAAACAAAAAAGACCATGGAGATTTACACAAACGGGAAGAAATAATTTAGAAGGGAAGATCTATACAATGACACAATGGGCAGCACCTTGCTACTTGAGGCTCGAGCTGGTTACCTAAGGACAAAAACATAGCGGTGCAAATATTCGCAACAAGATGAGGCGTCTATATGCTGCAGCAAAAATTCTGCGACCACTAAGCACATCCTAATGGAATGCGAAGGAATCTACCCAGTGAGACCCGTAGGGAATGCACAGCTTCGAGGAGCGCTTGTATTTAATGTGGACGGAAGCATCAAGCGGTCAGCAGTCGAGATATCAAGAGGCGTGTAGTATATTAGTAGAAAAAAAATCACGGATGATTACGATACTCTCTAATCAGAAATCTGAGCGCAGTTCGGTGCGTGCCTTCATTTCGCGATATATTGGCTGGCGCGGGCAATGTGTCTCATGCGGCACGTTGCAAACGGGGCAAAGTGTGGCGCAACTTCCTCGCTAATCGGGACATCGCGAGAGGCACCGCGTAGATGACTCGGGGGCACGATGCACAGAAGTCGCCGCAGACAAACCTCCGCTCATGCAGTGCTTTGTTCCCATATGTGGTACCGGTGGACGCACTCGCCGCGTGCCATCTGTGAACAGACGGATACCATCATCGTAGCCATCATCGTCGCAAAGCGGCACAACCCTTTTCTTCTCACTCGTTTACCATACCCTCCTGCTACACTTTCTGCTTCATGCTTTCACTGCAGCCACCTTCTCCGCTTTCCTCCTCGCGCTCTCTTCACTTTTGATCCCCCGCTGCGATCCGCGTTCGCTCTTTCATCCTTTGCTCTGCTCGTTCGCTCGGTTACGCCAATGACGTCGGCGCCGAGATACGCCGGCGCTCAACGCAGGAATGGGTACTGAAGAGCTGCTCTCTAAAAGCAGGGAAGAGAAAATAAATGGGAAGTGTAATGCAGCTATAATGAAACATAGGGCCCTGTGTGGCCACAATAAGTACGACAAGATCCGCTGCAGGCATAGGTAGCCGTACAATTTAAGTAGAGAAGATTTGGGTGAAAATAAAGATTAAAAAAGGTGCACACAAAAGTCACAGGCCTGCGCAGCACATGCAGCACAGTCACAGCGTAAGCTGGAGGAGCGGTTCCATGGGAGCTCCAGTTTCAGCAGCTCGCACTAGAGGGTCTTCGCGGCGAAGTTTATTCGCGTCGTTTTCACGAGAACGACTTGAACTGTGCGTCCCGCGTCGACGGCGAGATGCGGCTTGTGCTGCTCCTTGCACAGCGGTCTGCTGAGCCAGACGTTGCCTCGTTGCAGCCGTGCGCGTAGCTCTACGATTCGCTTCTTCAGCAGTGTTTCGTACCTTGCGAGGAGGTGCCACAACGTGTGCCCAAAAATTAAACACAGATATCCAGAATACGCATCACATCCCTCTCGACCCGTGGCACGATACGATGCTGTTGATGATGATGATGATGATGATGATGATGATGATGATGATGATGATGATGGTGGTGGTGGTGGTGGTGGTGGTGGTGGTGGTGGTTTATCACCTAGCCTGCTTGGGTTAACCAGCTCCATCTGCATGCAGCATGCAGCTGCTACTTGTAACGGCTACAGGGCGGGACAGCTGGTCGAACAGAACGCAACTGCCATACAAAGTTTGCACGTATCGACGCTACACGGCGCCCATGTCACACTGCGTGACAAATGGCACGATACAATGCTAATGGTGATGATGCTGATTTATTGGCAATCCATTTGAAACGGGACGGTGAGAAACAGTCACCCAGCCTGCTTCATTTATTCAGGGAAGCTATACGTTCTTTTTTTCCTTCTAACATTGTATACATCTCCTTAAGCTTCTTTTTCTTCCTCAAATCTTCTTTATCTACCTTGTATACCGCTGTCTATGAAACTGCTACATAATATTCAACTACAATGCAAAATGTGCACATATTGGTGCTGCGCGGCGCGCATGACACATCGCGTGCCTCCTCGCACGCTAGGGCGCGTGTGTAGGGCATTTTCCCGCCGCAAGCTAGCAAGCACTGGCGTGGCTCAAACGAATAAGTTAGAAAAGCAATAGAAAAATAAACCTCATGCGCAAACTCGCATAAACAAAGTCTGAAAAGGAAACTCGATGACGCCACCAAATTTGAGAGGACATGAACCAGGTTAACCTGCAAGAAGGCTCGTAATAAGAAAGGTTATCTGTTCACTGTGTCACAAAAAGTATTTACATAGAGTTACTATCGATCTTATTCCCGCCGCCATTTTATCGATCAGTATACATGAGGTTACCAGGACATGATGTACTTGCAAGAGTGCCCAAAATGCCACTTCCCCCTTAAACAAAAGTCTTTTTTTTTTTTTAACGAATTACACACTGAAGCCTTGCCAGTTTGCCAGTTGAAACTGTCGCCTTTTGGGCTTGCCTGAAACACTGTTTTATTCATTGTAGAGATGCCATTTTATTTTGGGATATCCTCCATAGAAATTTGCAAAAATATTTTGATCTAAATTCTCGCAGTATCCGACATCTTGTTTTTCTGTGTGATGATGTACCATTCGATATGTTTTTACTGATAGGCCTGCATAACCTATGGAAAACTCGAATACTAGACCGAAATGCAGAAAGAATAATTTCCTCAAAATCGCATTTCACTCAAATGATTACGTACTTAAAGGACACTTACTATCAAGAAGAATGTCAGCCGGATTGGTATTAACTTTCGATTAGATGTTTAACTTCTCTTTTCCAGTTTTTGTTTTGATGGAGGAAGTTTCTTTGTGTGACGTTCTCTTTGTATGCACTCTTAGTGGACCTGTGGTTAGTTATGACCATCTAGTGCTCATATTATTGTAAATAATTGCTGTACATACATAATTTCATTCAATGTAATAAATACCATGTTTGAAAAAATGAAAAGCGTTGGCGTGGCTATGTGGTAGAGTAGCTGACTACCGCGCAGCGGGCCCGTGTTCGATCCCGGTGGATACTGGGCTTTTTATTTCTTTTTTTTTTTCTTATTCCCGGCGATAGCTGCGACGGACGCTAGCGGCGGCGGCGGAGGCCATTGCAATAAGCTTATAACTCGATGAGGATAGCTATCGGGGCTTGTTGGTACGGCATATCCTATTTTGGTTGTAGCGCAAACTACAACCAAAATAAGAGGTCATAACAGCTTACGCTGTAAAAATGCTAGAATGAAAAACATATGTATCGCATACCTGACCAGATCGAGCAGGGTAGGTGAGAATTTGTCACCACCCTGTTTCAAAGGGCATGCCAATAAAGAATTCTGTAGAGCCTGGCCTTGCAAACTTTCGCGGGTAAGAATGTTTGTTTTAGATGTGTTCGCCAAAACCGGCAAGCTGTACCGTAAAAAGCCCAGGAACAGTGCTATGTACAGCTGCAGCGCGGACCGTACCGACGTGCCCCAGGTGCATGCCGCTACGAGATATTCATGCCGGTGAGCTACAGGGAAGCTTATAGCCGAAGTTGCCGTGGCACAGATGAAAATATTCCCCGCGATAAATAAAAGGAAAGGGAATGAACGCGGTGTAAGCGGCACACAAGGATAAACTGTGCCCGAGGGGATCGGATTTCCGATAGTGTAAATATTGCCCTTCTGCCTATAGCTAGGGTTGCATCCTTGACCATGCTCCAACATGATGAGTTACCCGCCCCAGGCTGCGCACTGGAGCAGAAGAAGACGCCGCTCTGGTTAGCACTCCGCGTCCATCCTCAACCTCCTCTCCCTTCCGCCGTGGCGGCGCGGCTGAAATCAGGTAAGCACCGCGCGATCGCGTCGGAAGCAAGAAGCAAACGCTGAACTGAGCGGAGGTTGTTTGAGGGGGGGAGGGGGGGGTTGCATCGGGGGAACGGTCAATGATGGAGCGCCCCTCGGCTAGCCTTGTCGGCTACTCGCCAGCAATACGTCGAAGCAGCCGCTGGCTGTTGCGACGGCCGCAGAAGAAGAAACGCGTTTATAGTGGATGGTGGCGGTGTGTCGCTTCGCTCGCCGCCGAAAGGAGGATGAGTTGCGGCAGCGGCGGAGAAAGGGCTTTTCCGCGGAGAAAGGTGAAGCGAGCGCAGCGGGCGCGAGGGAGGAAGCGAGGGGTGGTGGTTTGTTGGTGGGGGGGGGAACACCTAAGGTTAGCGGCTCTCTGCACGCGGTCGTGTAACGTCTGTGCTGGCTTGCGCGCTCGGTCTAAGGCCGGCGACGGAGGTGCTGCGCGATGTAGGACAGCGGAAGCTGATTGGCGGTGGAAAGGGCGATGGCTGGCCGGCTGAGAGTGCTATAAGAACGGAGATGAGCCGGGCTGGGAGACCCATCCGCGACTCGCGTCCCCAGCAGTAGTAGTGCCCGCCAACAAGTGCTCCGGACAACTTCACCAACTAACCGCCATCATGCAAAAGGTGAGTGCATGCTGGGCAAAGCACCACTACACCCGTGCCGGCTTCAGACGCGGTTCCATGGATTTCCCGCCCCGTGCGCCACGTGATTTCACTTTTCTGCGTGACCGGCCGCATGTACTTGGAATTGCGGGCCAACTTTTCTTGCCAGCCCAATCCTCCTCTCCCACGCAATCTCCTCACGTGTCCATTGTCACAAGCCGCGCATGAGAAGCTGCCGGTCAATTAAGCCCTTTGTCATGAAGCTCGCTTACGGTTGTATTCGCTTCTAATTGTCTCTGACCCCCCACGCCTCTTTTGACCTACGTGTTTTAATAACTCTTTCCGAACACTTCGGTTCAAATGTCAATACAGTAATGTCTCAGAAGTTCTTTTTTTTTTCTTGGCCCGATTCAGCTTCCCACTCCCGCCATCGAAAAATTTAAAGCACTGTAGTTTATTCTGTGATACATCCTCTATTTTCTCAGTCAGTCGGTTCAACTTAATTTTACCATAGCCATAGTCCCAATGTTTAAACCTACGCTATTACAGTCGAAGTATGATGATATTGAGTTCGTTGGGCTCCAGTTTATCGTCTCTATATTATCCGGGCATATCTTTTTTTTCTGCAGTCGGGAAGTTCTCACGTTGTTTCTTACATTTCATTTGCAACGAGCTGGTTCTATCGTCGACATGTGCACCGCCTACCCTTTGTATAGATACTGCAGTACTACATTTAACTACTGTCGAACTCTTCATGTGAATGCTTTGGCTTCATATATTTTCTTTCGATAGAAATTTGCACGGTAGGGCTGTCGGCATCTCACTTTCTTGTTATTATATTAGCCGCTCAGAACTTTCCTATTGCCGCGAACCGCTTTCGTGATTTATACGTATGCTCATTACAAGTTATGCGAGCATTATTAGATGCACCTAAATGTTGACGTAAACCTCGATGTTCTTTGAAGAAACACTACAGTGGATTACGAAGTTATTTGTTTTAGTTAATTACGCTTTCGTAGTAGTCAAATCGTGAAAGGAGGGTTGTCGAACCAGCAAAGGAAGCAAAAACGATCGACGGGTGGCCAAGCGGCTCCGAAGTTCCCCAATCGTGACGTCATAGATTTTAGCAGAGTCTATTCGGGTCTAGACAACTGCTTATCGGCATAAAAAAATACTACAATGTATTCCAAAGGAACAATACAGTGAACGTAGAATGTTTCGAGAACTTTTGATGCGCTAAAACGCCCACGTACGAGAAAATACTTTGAACTCGGTGACGTAACACTGACGTGCCGGCGCGGAGGTATAGGCGCGAAACTCAAGGTGCTGAATTTCGGGCTTCGTTTTGTCCTGCAGTAGTCGAGCTTTCTCCGTCAGACGCACAAATACAGGTCCTAAGCTGAGTAATTTACGTGTACAAACTAACTTAGTGTCTGTTTGATACTTTTAGCTTTAAGCTTTATTTGGCGTTAATTCTTTTGTGTGTGTCCGTTTAACGCTCTAGCGATATTCTTGTGCGAAAATTTGTGAATGGGTGTTTCTAATGTTCCTTCCATTTCTTTTTTCTTTTCTCTTTTTTTTTTCAGCTCGTTATCCTTCTGGCCTGCATCTGCGTTGCCGTAAGTTCTCTCTCAATGTCCTTCGTGATGCGCGTATGCCAGAAAGCAATGAGATTCAATGAGACTGAAATACGCTATAAAGCATCACTAAACAAAATAATTAGAGTCTGCAAGAATATGCCAAGTCTGTAAGCCTAAGAGCTTAGAGTATGCGGCGGTACAGTTCGAGACACATAAGCTGAAGCCGGTCATAGTATTCTCGGCAAGGCTGCGGCACTTCGCTGCAACTCTTCAATTCTCGAAATCTGAAGCACGCTGCGAGAGACACACCACCGCGGGTCGTTATAGAGAGGCTTTCACTCAGTGCGAATTGCGATTTCTTTATTAATATAGAAGTGAAACAGCAAACAGAGGTTACCTAGGTAACAGATGAACCGGTTTTATCTAAATGTGTTGCCTTAAACAGAGAAACTGAACTTCTACGGTATTTTGGGGAGCAGATGAACGATTTAAGGCTTCAACTGCTCTCTAAAAATTTGCTGCAATTTCGTGAATTCTCAGAATATTGAACCAACAGGTTTAGAACTCCACGTCGAAAAGAGGCATTGCAATTCTGTAAGCTTTACCAGTTAGATCACTTGAAGCGCGCAACTATGATATTTTACTCCACAGCTCACATGGAAACGCTACATTGCTTGCACATGTTTTTCAAAAGCCCAGCTCAAGAACTGGTGGCATGTTTCATTGCAGTGCATAATGTGGCCATGTTGTGCGTTTTGTACACCCTGACTGGTGTATCGTACAGTGTTCTGATGTATGTTATCATCGCAGAGTTATTGAGTTGCAAGCTGATGCTTCACATTTATGAAATGTTCTGACTTTCAGCATTTTTTTTTAACTTCGAGGGTTTCAAGAAATAATCTGCTCCCAACTGTGTGTAGACCCCAACTCGTAAATTCAAGCAAGCTCACGAAAACCAGTTCATTAGAAGCCACGATATACAATTTCCCTTCTTCCATACGCTTAAATACGATCTGTTGCGGTCCCTCTTTCGACGTCAAATTTAATGTATGTCCCTTTTGGACTTTAAACTTTGTTCGATCCCGCTTGAGAACGGAGAGCCCGCTTGACAATCGATGTATAAACTCAATAAATAGTATTTCCAGATAAAGATGTGTAAAAGGAACATAGACAGAAACGATGGTCACCTAGAACGACGCAACGTATAAGCAGTATCATGGACTTCAATAATGGCGCGAAGCTGTTCGAAAGCAACCAGCTTTACTTGGCTTTCCTGCGCCACAATTAGTGAAACATTACTAGTCAGTGCAGCAATGTCCTATTTAACTATGCCGAGGAATATCTCATTTCAATACTCGACAGTACATTGGCTTCAAACGACGCGTGAGAACCTAATATGAAGACAGGAAAGCCAAGGACTTACGTCAGCAGTAAATCTGGGAAGTTGCGCGCTTTCTAGCAGCGACAGTCACAGGTATGCCATACCAGTGAGCGCCGCGGCATTAATATGGAACAGTGTGAATATGCAATAGTCATGAAACCGGCTGCAGCATTTGTTACGGTACTAACCAGTGGACTTTCTCGGTTACGGCACGTAAGACGGCGCCGCCTTGGGCAAGCAATCTTGACCGAAGAACCTCAAGAAATAAGTTGCAAGCAACGCAAAGCTTGTAACTGCATAATGAAGCTGTAGGTCATTACACAAAGCAAACGCATTTCTCTGTCGGCCTTCATCACCAAATTGTTTCATAATAAGCAGGACCTCATACAGGCTTAATCGTATACTGAGTTCAGTATACTGTATTCAGGAACAAGCTACTTGGTTGTTTACGTAGCAACGTGGTTGTCTTGTCATCTGCTGAACATTTTCAGGACTCTGGCCAAAACCTATGTCCACACGAGTGGCACTGAAGGTGCCGCTGCATTGTTTTAGGGCTTTCAGGCCACGCGGCAGGATCTACATTCTGCCTCATATCATCCTTTCCCATATTCTTTTCCTTTCTGCTCACCCTTCTTACCTTTTCCCACGGTACAAGGCAGCCAACCGAGCACTTGCTCTGGCTAACACTCGCTCTGCCATTCCCGTACTGCATGCTCTATCTATTCTAGACAAGGTGAAACGCGGATTCGGTTCGATGCGAGCGCGGCGTGAACGAACCCTGTAGGGGGCTCAAAGTTCGCCTCAAGCTCTTCGCCTCAAACTTCCTCCTCTGAACGCAGGCCGCACAGCGGGGCTTCGCGCCGGTGGAGAACTACCCGCCGATCCCGTACTCCTTCAACTACGCTAACCAGGACGCCGAGGGCACGCACACGCACGAAGAGAGCGGCGATGGCAGCGGACGAGTGCAGGGCCGCTACACCCTCTCGCTGGCCGACGGCCGCACTCGTACCGTGACCTACACGGCCGACGAGAACGGCTACCGCGCCGAGGTCGTCACCAACGAGCAGGGCACTGAGTCCAAGAACCCCGCCGACGTCGTGATTCAGTCGAGCGCCCTGCCGGGACCCGAGGCCGCCATCGCCAACGAGCCCAACCGCCTCAGGGGCTAGGTTGCCTTGAGCAAGCTTCCCCACTGACCACCTCCGCTTCCTGTGTGTGACTCCGTGTATAACGGCTACGGAAAAAAATATATATATACCCGACGCCCGTGTTATGGCTCGCACGCGGTGTGCCGAGCGGGCGTTGTAAATTTTTCTTCCTCCTTCCCTGTCGACCCCCTCCCGCTGTGTCTCGTTGTTTCTGTGCTTTGTTCGTGTATTTTTTTTTTTTTTTTGTGGTCGTCTATGTGTATCTGTTGCGTCGGGTAGGTGTTCGTAATGTCCTTGTTGGTCCCTCTGTATCATGTCGTCTTCTTTTGTACAACTCGATATCACCTCGTTGAGATTAAAGTTGCCGCTGCCTCAAGTGACACCACAGGGTAATCGTCTTCTGTGATGGGTGCCTTGCTGTTTCGATTTATCTTTATTTTTTTTTTATATCGCCTTCGCTATGGAAGCTGGTCGGTGCAGCCGCTGGTCTACGGCTTCTCGTCTGGGAAGTGTGTTTACCCTTCCAAGCGAGATCTCTTGCAGCATCTATCTTCCGTTCCTAGTTCAGAACCTCTTCATCAACTCGCCGGTTTGGCGCACTCAATGCTCCACACGCGGGTCGCTCATGAGTGTTTGTCCCGACTTGCCGAGTCACCTTGTCATCGCCACCCACTAAGTGCCTCGCTCCAACTACGCGCCGCTGCTATGGAAAAACAACAGCTTTCCGTTGTTGTGAACCTTGGTTGTATTTTCTTGTTTTTTGTTTTGACGTGTGCTCAATAAACAATGTCATTCGTACATGAGATATGGTTTCTTCAATCGGAAATTGAATGGTTGATTATTACACAACTAGCGATGCCTCTTCTCAGAGAAATTGTGGAAGATGACGACTCGAGTCTTCTAATAAAAAAACGACAGTGAGGACAGGACTGTTAGCTACGACGTGATTTGGTCGGACTATTCCATATCGATGAAAAGAAGCCGCATGATGATAAAATAAAGTGAAATATCATAAAATTAAAGGAATGCAACATTCATATGGCATAATGTACACCGAATGGTCACTGGCCATTTGTGTTTATGTATACCATGGCTGCGGATTTCTTATATTGTTTTTTTTTTTTCGCAAGTGCTTTCTGACCCTTCACACATCATTTCAGTGCGGCATGAGCTACACGCACGATTCAGAGTTATTAAACAGTGATTTCGTATTCGCGGTATAATGAGCGGATGGCCACAAAGCGAAACCATGCTCGTCGCTGAAAGTGTTGTCAAGCATTCTTCCATAGCTGCTTTCCTATCAGTGACAGCATGTCTGCGTAATGTTGGAACCATTCACGTGCGAATAGCTATCGTTTTGTCTCCATCGCGAATTCCTCTACGTTACCCCCTTTTCTGTTATATTCATTTGTTCATCTGTCAGTTCTGTTACGCCATAACTGCCGTTAACCTCCTCATTTTTAAGTTCACCCTCGGCCTATCATCACCTGGTGAAGAAAAAAAAAACATTCTGCGCCACCGCCACTACTGAGACGTGCAGACAAAGCACCGCGCCTCTGAGGGCCACAATATACAGTTCCGTGATGGAAGTGCTGTCCACTGAGCTCCCTCGCAAGACCACCACCTGAAAATTTGTGCGATGTTTTGTGCGTCACGCAGACTGTCAGAGTGGCGCAGCCTTTGCATGTATATCGGAAACACCGTAGCGGATGAAGGCGACAGTGTGCATTGAATAGAAGTTGGTCAAGAGAAGATGGCAGTCTGTTCTGCGACAACCTGCTGCACTTCGCAGCTGGGTGCGCAGTTGAAATTTGTTTTTTTTTTTATGTTACTGTCCTAACGCTCACTCGCTTAGGTGGATCCTCTAGATAAATGCCACCGCTAACCCAACTGGGTGGAAGTACGATTGGATAGGAGAGATGGGAGAATAGGCGAGGTTATGTATACCCAGAGTGAATTCCTACAGGAGAGTGGTGAGGATAGCTTGCCTACACGTCTAACATGTTATTCTAGCAGGAAAGAAGGAAAAATAGTTGAAGTGCTGCTTCTACAAGATCGGCATCTGTGAAACAAGGTAGGCTCCGAGGGAGTAGTGTAACTACGCATGCAAACAAACAAATTATTCCAGCGGACATTTCGTTTCCCACGGGCCCATGGAAACAAGTGCGATTCATTCACAATCAAACACACTACAGGCATAATTATGTGCATTGTTGATGGAGCGGCGATAGGAAGGGGCCCAATAAGAAATTCTCAGGGTATTGTTTTCCTCTAGGGGGTTATAAATGTGCGCTGCGAGAGCTCGGCGTCTTAAATATTTGTTTTTCAGTTGCAGTAGTTAATGACCTCGCACAGCGAGGTATCTCGTTTACACTGAGAGTTTGCATGCACATATATCATCGTGACTGTGTGGGTCGCGAGAGGCTGTCAAACGATTGCCTCATATTTTAAACAACGACATAGTTGCCTAAGCCAATGGAATAAATTTTGAGGCATTGTCACTTGATAATGTTTTCTCTGATTATTTAAATTTCATAGATTGATTAAGAGCAAAGCAATTGTTTTGCAAATCATAGCTCAAAACATAAACGTCATTTAAATTGTTGTATGCGCAATGAAGCAGTGACAAAAAAGATCTCAGACAAGCTAACGTTAGCGCAATTCTCTCCTTAGGCCAATTCTCTCCTTAGCCCAATACTCTCCGTAGATCCAGAAACGAAAAAAAAAACTTTACCTTACAAAGTTAGGACCTGCAGGGTAACTGGAATGATCGAGTTACTCTGCTTGTAATTCAGCGAATTCGAAAAACATATAGCCACTTCGCACCGATATTATCTTTATTATATCTATTGTAATTATCAGTTTTCAAACTTTTTTTGCTGTATTACAAAAAGAAACGCAGTAGCTGAGGTATTTTACTTCAATCTCTTCATAGTAACCTAATTATGACAGAACAGAAAAAAAAACAGGATGCAAATATTAGCTCAGTCTCGAACACTCGGCTAGATAATATTGTTCGTTAGCTGGTTAACTGTAAGCAAATAAATTATTCTCTATAAGTAAACCTTAGGTCCAGTAGTAAATGTGAGAACTATGATATACAGATTGCGTCGCGATACGCATGCTTTTGGTGTACCTGTTCTTTTGGTGTACCTGTTTTGGTGTACCTTTTGGTGTACCTTAAATCAATATGTCACTCTACGTTAAGTAATTCTGCAACAAGCATATATAATTTACAAGTAATAGAAACGCAAATGAATTTCGTGGATTTGTTGTAATATTAAAGCGCTGGTCGACAAAGCGATGGTCGACAACTTACAAGAAAGCGGTCTCACGCACAGGACCTTTGAAGACGTTGTTTTCCCCGAAGGGCCCGCGGCATTCAGGAAGAGAGCGCAACGACTGCTGATAGCCTTCCTGCGAGACACGGGGCTCATCGACACCTGGTGACACACCCCTGATCTCAACTCGAAGGAGGATCAGGCGGAACAATTGCTGGCTATGTATGCCAGGCTAACCCCGCCTGCTTCAACATCACCACCACCACCACCACCACTAAACCGCTTTTCGGTACCTATAACTCCGCATGGTACTGCTTTGGCTGCCATGCGATCGTATTTATATATTTCGCAAGCAATTTTTCACCCCTCGTTTTGGGATGTAGCGCACAGTTTCAAGAAATCTAGGATATGTTGCAATGACAAATCTCTTTATTAGAAAGCAATATATATATATATATGACTAGGAGAGCGCGTGACGTCGCGGAGATAACCTTCACAAACCATTTTACCGTGAAGCCTCCGCTTTTCCTGCGCCTCCACAAGACGTGACCTCTGATTTTCGGCTGCGCTGGGCCGAGTATGTTCGGTGGCCGGAAAGTTTCAATCGACGCGTACTTGTTTGGGTGTTTTGCCAGTCGCTCTGTGCATATTTTCGCCCCATATGCTTCCGCAACTTGAGTCGTTTCTTGTAACGTTGAGCAGTTATACTCTGCGTTGGAACGCGCGAGTGCAGCATTCACACAGTGTCTTTTCGACACCCGTTGTCTTTTTGCAAGAACGCGGCTAGAGTGCGATGATCGGGGGCTCTATAGTGATGTATTGCTATAGTAATGCTTTCAGCTATATTAATGCACTACGGTAATGCTTTCTTTCGCCGCAATTTAACCCCGTGACGCTCCCTCCTAGCTTCTCCGGAGCCTAAAGGCACCAGGAGCGAATTAAGCGACGAAGGCAGTACAGTATTCCCAGAAACTTGGAGCGCCCCAACAGAAACACTCTATTCTGAACGGCTCTATTCTGAATTTTGAACGGCCCCTACGACGCTCCCCGCCTTGCACCTGTCCGTGTCTATCACTTGGTACGCCGTTGTCTATGTTGCACTACATCCTCCCTCGAGCTTAATGAACCAATTATAGCCTGACAAGAAGACTTATCAAGCTGCCCGTTGCGTGCTGCGGTTGAGCTCGCTATCTCCGCATCAGGATCGATGCCAGCTGATAAGCCTTTGTTCATCGATCGTTAAAAAATGGCAAATATTATCTTTTCTTTCCATAGTAATGCTCTTTTTCAGACGTTAACATTTTGCTAAAGCTTCTCAAGCGAAGAAAACGAGCGGGTCGAGCTTTTCCCCTCATCGCTTCTACATTTCCAGAAGTCAACTTCGGCGAACACTTACTTTTTGTCTCTGAATCGGCGGGAATGCGGCAGTTAAGCTTCTCCTCATAACTCGCAATAATGTGGAGCAGCCAACTTCGACGAATACTTTCTTTTGTATGAAGCGAACTAAACACGGCAGTTGGGCTTCTCCCCATGAGGCTTCTTGGTGTTAAAAAGCGAACTTTCACGAACCCCTGTTTTTGTGAAGCGAAGGGAACGCGAGAATGCGACTTCTCCCCGCAAGGCACACTAATGTGGACAAGGCAGTTTTGAAGGACACTTTTTAGCGAGCGATGCACGCGCATACCCGCGTACGTGCACTTGTACAAATCATCAAGCGCGTTGTAAGTACTATATACCATCGCCTGTATACAGGCAGGCCGCTTAGGAGGAGTATCCAGCCCTTACGGCCTATATTAAAATAAAACGTGAAATGCAGAAATCCTTCTCATTGCGCCACCATTTACCGATTTGGCTCAAGCGAGCTGCATTGAAAAGAAAATCTGAAATTCTACTCACTGCTGGGAGAAGGTTTCTTTCTTTATGTACTGAACTTTAAAAACTACCAAAAATTGAAATATTAGGAAACAGGCGCAATAAATTGACATCTCCGTAACTTTGTCATAAAAACAGATATCCCGATGCGGCAAGCCTCGAGCTTTTATTTCGACAAATTAGACTTCATAAAGCAACCAAACATAACTCATTGATTTATATATCGCGAATGCTTGATATCTGCCTAAGGTTTGAAATAGCAACATTCAGAAATAATCGGCATGCCCAAGAATACCGTATAATACACAAATTCTACACACTATAGGCATTCTAATTAATAAATTGCGATATCTGTTGTTGTTGTTTTTTTTTGCGTATTTCCACACCTGTTTCATCAGCCTCTTGAAACCAATTGACTCTCGGCAATTTTCGAAGGCATGGAGAACTAAGCTTGCAAGTCCACATACTACTCTTGAGCAACTGTGATGCGTTACCTTTGGTGCTTTCTTATCATTCGATAGACGGCAAATCGTCGATTGATAAGTAGTTCCGAGTGTTCGTGTTTCTGGGGTGAACCCACGCATGAAATTTCTCGTCCTCTTTGATTTCTCCATCGCGCACCACTCCGTGTCCCCAAAATTGACTGAAGCGTTGTGGGGTCATATCATTCGATGATTATCCACAGAATTTGCTTGATTATAAACTCTGCCACACTGACCAGTGCATGTTGCAGACAGCGACTCGTCGTATGGTGCGCCCTCCCAACGCCTGTGCTAGATAGCAGGCCTCTGCACTCTGCTTTATGCCGTCATGCTACTTAGACTTTTCATTGCCGAGCCCGGCGTGACGAAAGGAGTGACGTCAAAATCACCGCGCTTTACGCGGGAGCGTGCCCATTTGATTCTATGGCAGTCGAGTATGATAGCAAGACGTCATGGATCGAAGTGCACCGGCCTTGTGCTATAGGACCTGTTGGCCCGCCGCGTCGCTGGTCTCACTACGTCAGTGGAGGCGTCGAGGACATACATCCATATATCGCCAAAGGCAGTTTCAACTTGTGTAATGTTATCGCACAAAAACATTTTTCAGGACGCATGTTATATGCGGGTGTCAGAATCGATCCACTATGCCGTTCACTATTCTACTCCAGTATCGCACTATGTTACGAACTCAATTAAAAACTTTGCGAGGAAATATATGCACTGGTATCTAGATCGGTCGCCCCGTGTTTTTACACTTCCTTCAAGATCCACAAGCCGTCGTTTCGTGACGAAGTTCGGAACGCGTCGATATTTCAGTGGAATGCCAGAGGACTGAAGTCACACATGTCGGACTTTCGACAGTTTGTGTTCACGAATAAGTTCCCAGTCATCGTCATCTGCGAGCCCCCATCAGATAACATCAGACTGTCCGGGTATGAATGTTTCATATCCGCCACCCACGGAGAATGTAGCAAGATCACCATATTCATACGACGTGATCTTACGTATGTCCATCATCCAGTGTCATCTGACCAAGAAAACCAATACGTATGTCTGACAGTGAAGAAAAGCAAGCCCACTTTCACATTAATTGGAGCCTACATATCGCCCTCAAGTCTGTTGGACTGCAAGCGGTTACGGCGAATCACGACAGCGACTTCGCAGCCTTTGGTGATTACTGGAGATTTTAATGCCCACCACCATATCTGGGGAAGTTCTAAGATAAACACGAGAGGCAGAAGATCAGTGTCATTTGCCTCCGAACAAGAACTGTACTTGTTAAATGATGGAAGCCCCACCTTTCTGCGTGGAACTGCCTACTGTGGCTACCTGGACCTCACCTTTGTTTCACGCTCCTTCACAAGAAATGTATGGTGGTTTCGGGATATTGAAACACGGGGAAGTGACCACCTACCCACTTATCTTAGGGCTGAAGGTTTGACGGACTCCAGGTTAGCCGGCGTCACACAATGTATCGACTGGCCAATGTTCAAGTCAATTGTCGAAGACGGCTGTCGTGATGACTTGTCCTCTAGCCTAGAAGACATCATAAAGGGTGCCCTAGAGGCTGCGAAACATTCGCTTCTGAGAACGTATACACGCACCGAATACGACATTGAGCTAGAGAAGCTTCGTGCAATTCGTCGCTGTTCAGAGCGAAGACACAGGCGCACGAAGTCTGTACATGACTTGAGGTTGGCCAGAAGCACTCAAAAGAAAATTCAGCGTCGCATGTACAAACTTGCATCGCAAAGATGGAAGTAATTCTGCGAATCTTTAGATCCACGAAAACCTTTGTCTCACATATGGAGAACTGTTCGTGGTCTCCGTGGAACCCCTCAGCAGCGCCACCCTTTTAAGTCTCTGGCCCTTCACCAACAATGCCGCGAAATTGTGGAACTTGCCCATCACTTAAGAGAAAAAGGCCATGATATCTCTTTTCAGTGGATACCAGGTCATTGCGGTATCATTGGAAATGATGACGCCGATAAGGCAGCTCGGACGTCAAACTGCAGGAGGACTGCTGGCGAAACAAGTTTCGCTGGAACATCGACGCTCCACCACTCACCGATTTCACGCGACCCTCGCATGGATAGTCCTTTCTCCATGGACGAGCTCGAAGCTGCACTGGCCTTGTGCAAGCGTTCATCTTCACCAGGACCCGATGGTATAACCTACCGTGCCCTGTGTAATCTTGGCGAAGAGGCTCGGAAAGTGCTCCTGCTCTTGTTCAACAGCTGCTGGCAGACAGGTATGGTTCCCCAGGAATGGAAGACCAGTCGCCTAATTCCACTGCTCAAGCCTGGCAAGTCGCCTGTAGACATTGCACCATACCGACCAACTGCGCTTGCCAGTTGCATCGGAAAACTAATAGAGGGGATGGTTCTAGCACGGCTATAATAGTACCTCGAACATTACCAGGTATATCCAGATGCGGTGGCCGGTTTGAGGCATGGCCGTTCTTCCACAGACAACGTTATCGACTTGGTGACGTGCGCCGAGCACCAGAAGTCCTGCAAACGATTATCTGCTGCCCTGTTTTTGGATGTTAAAGGAGCGTACGACAACGTAACGCACGAAGCGATCTTCAACGCCTTAGAGGCAGTAGGACTTGGCGGCAAAGTCTATTTCTGGATAAGTAGCTATCTACATAAGAAATCATTTTTCGTACTTGCCGAGGATGACCCGACCTCCAAGCATTACAGTAACCTTGGGGTGCCGCAGGGCGGAGTACTCAGCCCAACGCTCTTCAGTCTAACACTCATTGGACTCGCCGACATCCTGCCAGGCACCGTTAGGCTCTCCATCTATGCCGACGACATTTGCATTGGGACGTCGGCTGTGACGCGACTGCACCTTCGCGCGCGGCTTCAGAAGTCAGCCACTTTAACATCATCCTACCTTCGAGAACAAGGACTTCATATATCATACGAAAAGTGCGAAGTGGTGGCATTTACCAGGAAATCAATGTCTGCTGGCAGCGGCAACCAGCGGAGCCCTGGACTAGGGGCAGACGGCCATTGCCAAGAAGATGGACGACACCATCTGGCTCCGCGAAATTCACAAAATTTCCTAGAGCTCAATAAACGTTTTCCTCCTCCTCCTCCTCCTCCATACGTGATATCCGTCGACAGACAACTGATCTCGTGTAGCACGAGTCACAAATTTTTGGGGGTGATCATTGACAAAAATCTCTCCTGGACCCCTCATGTGAATTATGTGAAAAAACGCCTGGCAGGAATTTGCCATATGTTTAAGGTCCTTGCAGGAAAGACCTGGGGAGTGCCAATACAATCTATGCTGCAACTATACAGGGTCCTCTTTATTGTATTGCTGCGGTACAGCCTACCGGTCATGTCCAACACCTGCGGAACTAACCTGAATATAATCCAAAGGATCCAAGCCCAAGCCCTCAAGATATGTCTTGGTCTACCGTGGAGTGAGTCAACGACTGAAGTTATTGCAGTCGCTCGATTCCACTATCAGAACGCACATTAGCATTGAAACAATGCGTGTGCACATAAGACACTTCGTCCGGACCCCTACCCACCACCTAGCAAGTCTCCCAGAAGATAGGCCACACAGGACATTCAGTGCGACTGTCTTCGCGCACCGTGCCTCTTTCAGGTCAGCTTACACACCTGCGACAAGGCCTTCCATTCCTCCATGGTGTATGCGCCGTACTCAAGTGAACATTACAATCCCAGGACTTCGGAAAAAGTTGGACTTGTCATCATCGCTCACGCAACTAACTTTACTTCTCTTGTACGAGAAATGCAGCGACTGCACACACGTCTACACTGATGGATCAACTACATCAACCAGTTCCGGTGGCGCTGTAGTTATACCAACAATGAGAATAACCAAGCAGTTCAAGACTTCCCATGTCATTTCGTTTACAGCTGCAGAGCTCGCGGCTCTCCGCGACGTGCTTCAACTGATAAATGCTGGAAGTCCTAGAAAATGGGCAGTCTTCTGCGATTCACGGCCGGCCTTGCAATGTGTGCAGTCGTCTCTCCGACATGGAACTCACGATCAGCTCACGTGCGAAATCGTGGAACTTGTCCATCACTTAAGAGAAAAAGGCCATGATATCTCTTTTCAGTGGATACCAGGTCACTGCGGTATCATTGGAAATGATGGCGCCGCTAAGGCAGCTCGGACGTCAAACCAAGAAGACCACTGCTTCCCCATTCCTCTCTCAAGGACCGACGCCGCGAGACAACTTGGCATTCTATCACGCACGATCTCCTTAGCAGAGTGGAATACCGTACGTACAAGGCGCACAAGACTGCACAGACTAAACCAGTCACCAACTCAGACCTCCAGCCGGTCTGCACCGACGTGAAGCGCCTCTTCTGTGTCGGTTATGGCTTGGAGTTGCTTTCACGAATGCCTACTTAGCACTAATTGGAATGGCTGATAGTGCTGCATGTGATGTTTGCGGATGCGAGGAAAACATTGACCACTCATTGTGCCATTGTCCTCAATTTCAAGCACAAAGGCAATCTTTGTCAAACACATTGAAGAAATTAGATGATCGTCCTCTGAGTGAACAGACAGTACTAGAGCGCCATCCCGACCGATCATCGGCTCAGGAGACAGCGAAGGCACTTTTGTGTTTTTTCACAACTTCTGGTTTGCGCTAGTGGCTTTAACTCAAGTGCTGTCCGTACACGTATCTACACCTTCTCTCTCCCTTCTCTCTCTTCCCCTCCTCCCATCCCCCAGCGTAGGGTAGCCAACCAGACTATTGACTGGTTAACATCCCTGCCTTCCTGTATTCCTCTCTTTTCAAGATGGCGCGTCTCATAACGCAGAATTTTGAAGCCGTGAGGTGATCTAGACAACACCTTATTATATCTCGATAATGTCAATATCAGCTCGTAGAACTCGGGGCTAGTTACCGAATCTCTAAAAGGGCCTACAGAAGCAGTTAACAACTTCCCTTAATAATGTTCCAGTGGATACATGGCCACTAGAACGACCCAGGGAATGTAGCAGCTGATGATGCAACACGACAAGTGCATAAGGACGTTGTAACATCAGGACTTCCTCGATCACAAGACGAGTTGCGTCATAATTTAGGACAGACTTCAGACCGTAGTGGAAGAGAAACATGGTTTGGTCAAAATTCGGGGAGACGACGACGAAGTGTCCTGTGTGGAACGCTGTCTTTTTGTCTCTGAGAATTTGAAGCTACTTTGTGGGAGACGCCACTCCCTTAACTACGGCGATGGACGTGGAGTCGCCTGGAGAGGTTCCTGGTACTTGTACGTCAACAGCGACCGCACCGAGAAAGCGGTCTAGTCGCCCGAGTGACACCTACAGCGAGGACACTGTGATCTACTCAGGAACCAGTGATGAAACCTCGGATGACAGCGACTTCGTGCCCGTAGCGAAGCACAAAGCAAAGAGAAGACTCGTCAGGACGTCTCCTTCCTCAAGTAAGGCAACTGTGATCCCGACGCGAAAGCCATCAGACCTCACCATTTTATATATGCCTGTGGCTGCTAGCGACAATCTAAACCGGATCAACCGTCAAGCCACATCTGTATCGCTCGAGGCACTTGTTCCGGGTCAGATCAAAGATATAAGGATCAACGCCCGTAAGAACATCCTCGCTATAGATGTCACAAACCGCAGCGCGCTAGACATTCTGAGCAACGTTAAGGTGCTGGATAGCATCAACGTACGCTGCTATAAACAAGACCATCACGACTCTACGGCCGGTGTTGTGTATGACGTAGATAATTCCATAAGCGATGGTGACCTGCATATACTCATCAAGCCGGCGACAGAGGGAATTGCCATATTGCAAGCCCGTCGCCTGGGAAACTCGAAGTGTGTCAAGTTAACTTTCAAAGGAGACAGCCTACCGTCCCACGTCAAGGTCGGTCACTTCCGACACGTTGTACGGCCTTTTGTGCCAAAGCCGCTTCAGTGCAGGAAATGTCAAAGGATAGGGCACGTTAGTGCGGTTTGCACAAACGCTGCCGTGTGCTCACGGTGCTCTGGGTCGCACAGCTCCGACGCCTGTCGTGCAGAAAACCAAAAGTGCGCCAATTGTCAGGGCTCTCACGATGCAACTTCGAAGAATTGCCCACATGTGAAAAATGAGGCGAAAGTCTTGAGGCAAATGGTCAGGGATGGTTCCTCGCACAGGGAGGCTGCCGCTAAGGTGCGACGTCGACGCTCACGTCGTCGGAGATCTAGGAAACCCACTGCTATTGCTAAGGATGCACCGCGTCCACTGACAGTCCAGAAACTTACGCATACAACTAGCAATAGCAGCAATGAGATTCCTCAGCAGAAAGTCTCCAATATCATTGCCTCAAGCGAGGAGTGGCCGCCATTGCCACGGCTAGATCCACCAGCGGAGCGACAAGATGTAGCACGCTCGCCGAATCATGCTTCACCTTCTGGCAGCAACCAAGACAACGACAAACAAGTTGTCACCATGATAAGGGCCCTTATGAACACGCTACGAGCACTACTGACCGCCATACACACTCCGGCGGCTCGAGGCGCACTTCAAATACTGGATGCCCTGTATCCGGTACTGTCCGGTCTTGAGAAGCACCATGGCTGCTCCTCTACATTCGTTCCTTAGAGAAGTCAAGGAAGCGTCTATCTTCCAATGGAATGTCAGAGGCATTAAATCGCGCATTTCGGACTTTCGTCCGTTTGTTTTTAAGAACAAATTTCCAATAATCGTCCTTTGTGAACCAAACGTTGAGAGCGCCATCCGCCTATCAGGATATGAAGCTTTCATGTCTGCCACCTGTACCGACCGCAGCAAAGTCATCGTTTATATCAGATGTGATTTCACATATGTTTTACACCCAGTGGCACCTGATGACGACAATCAGTATGTGTGTTTGACTATAAAATGCAAGAACGTCGCACTCACGCTCATAGGTGCCTACATTTCACCTTCGAGTCGATTTGACAGCGCAAGGCTAAGTACAATTTTAACAGCGACACCTGGACCATGGGTTATTACCGGCGACTTCAATGCGCATCATCCGCTATGGGGAAGCTTAAAGATGGACTGTCGAGGAAGACGTGTACTATCCTTCGCGTCGGATCATGAGCTCTGCTGCCTAAATGATGGCAGTCCCACCTTTCTGCGGGGATTGACATACAGCAGCTGCCTGGACTTGACTTTTGTTTCAAGATGCCTCAGTGCCAGTGTAAAATGGTTCACGGACAACGAAACGCATGGTAGTGACCACGTCCCAACATATGTTAAAATCGACGGCATACGCAAGTCACACTCTACTACAGTTCTTCATCATATCGACTGGCCTAAATACACGTTGCTCATGGAGAAGAATAGCCAAGAGATCCAGAATTGTCTGCCTGGCAACATCGAGAAGCTAATTAACGCCGCTGCTCAAGAAGCCACAAGATCTTTTAGGCCTATTCCTAAATTTTCTGAATTCGAAGCAGAATTGGAGCGGCTTCGAGCAATCCGCCGTCGCGCGGAAAGAAGGTACAGGCGCACCAAGTCCATCTACGACCTAAGGGAGGCGAGACGCATACAGAAGAAGATCCAGCGTCGGATCAACTCCCTGCAGTCTCTAAGATGGAAAACCTTCTGTGATACCCTTGATCCGCATAAACCCCTCTCACATATTTGGAGAACAGTGCGTGGTCTTCGAACATCACCGCAACAACGCCACCCCTTCAAATGCCTGGCTCTCTATCAAGGTCGCAGAGAGATCGACGTAGCGGAGGACTTCTGTTTCAAGGTTGCTGGTCTACCGCCATCGTTCGCTACACGTGATCCCCGTGATGTTCCAATCTCGCGAGATTCTCGTATGGACAATTTGTTTTCCATCGAGGAGTTGCAGGCGGCGTTGGCAGCGTGCAGACGTTCCTCATCGCCTGGGCCTGACGGGGTGACATACACAGCTCTTGGAAACCTCGGTCACACAGCCCGGCATGCACTTCTAGACGTGTACAATAATTCATGGCGTGAAGGAGAAGTTCCAGCTGCATGGAAGTCTAGCCGCCTTGTGCCTTTGCTCAAGCCAGGTAAATCACCCCTAGACGTGGCGTCTTATCGTCCCATTGCTCTGGCCAGTTGTCTGGGAAAGGTGATGGAGAGGATGGTGCTGACGCGTCTAGAGTGGTATCTAGAACATTACAAGTTATATCCTGACGCTATGGCAGGCTTTCGACGCGGATGCTCTTCTATAGACAACGTCATAGATCTTGTCTCGTCTGTTCAGCACGAAAAAAGCCTCAGGAGACTGTCAGCGGCGATGTTCCTGGATGTTAAAGGCGCATATGACAACGTAACCCATCAAGCCATCCTGGACGCCTTGGGTGATGTCGGCCTCGGCGGCCTTGTATTTCGGTGGATATCCAGCTTCTTGAAGGACAGGTCATTCTTTGTGCAAACAGAGGACGGTGCGTCATCACAACGCAACACCTACCGAGGCGTACCACAAGGCGGAGTCTTGAGCCCAACTCTATTTAACCTGGTGCTCATCGATCTGGTTCATACCCTTCCGGAATCCGTCCATGTGTCGATCTATGCAGACGATATATGCATTTGGTCATCAGGAGCGACGCGTCCTCAGGTGCGCGCCAGACTTCAAAAAGCGGCCACACTAACATCAGGTTATCTTCGAGCACGAGGTCTGGAGCTGTCCTGCGAGAAGTGCTCTATAGTCGCTTTCACGCGTAAAGCAATGAAACCGTACGTTATCAGAATTAATGGACAGCCAATTGCCTACGAGAAGACGCACCGCTTTCTAGGAGTGATAATCGATCGAGACCTTTCCTGGAGTACTCATATCTCCTACCTAAAAAGGAAATTAGTCATGATAACCCACGTGCTCAGATTTCTTGCGGGAAAGTCATGGGGTGCGTCTGTGAGTGCGATGCTCCAACTCTATAACGCACTGTTCCTTGGTCTCCTGCGCTATAGCTTACCTGTACTGGGTGGGACCGGCAAGACCAACCTCCGTGCCCTCCAATCTGTACAAGCTCAAGCTCTGCGAATTTGCCTTGGTCTTCCCAGATGTGCGTCCACGGCAGCAACAATAGCCATCGCGCATGACCACCCCATCAACACGTATCTTCAAGTCGACACCTTAAGGATGCATATCAGGCACTTCGCCCGACTTCCATCGCATCATCTCGCCTCCCTTCCTGCCGCTCGACCTCGTTCAGCGTTTAGCAAGATTATTGCCGCCAACCATGGAACTTTACCGTCGAACTTCACGCCTGCAGCACGACCATCTCAACCGCTGTGGTGCCTCCATCCACTCCAGGCTCTTCTTGTTATTCCCGGTATCAAAAGGAAAACGGAGATGTCAACTTTCGCCCTCAAACAAACCGTGCTTTCAGTGCTACATGAACAGCACAGAGGACGCATCCACGTTTACACAGATGGTTCTGTATCCTCTAATAGTTCAGCTGGAGCAGTGGTGATTCCCGCAGAGTGCGTCACACTCAAGTTCAAGACATCTCACATTACATCATCGACGGCTGCAGAACTCGCAGCTATCCGTGCTGCTCTGGAGTTTATTGTTCACAAATCATCACATTCATGGTCCATCTTATGTGACTCAAAGGCAGCTCTTCAGTGTCTCATGTCCCCTTTCAACCATGGACCAAATGAGCAACTAGTCGCAGACATCCGACTACTCCACCATCACGCAATCAACAAGGGACACAACATCATCTACCAGTGGATACCGGGTCACTGTGGAATTTCAGGAAATGACAGTGCGGATGACGCTGCCCGGTCGGCTCATGATGGTGCCCAGATTACACCCATACCGCTGTCAAGAACAGATGCAGCCACAAGTCTTCGCCCCCTCGCCCGCGAGCTTACACAGAATCTGTGGAGCACCAGTGAATTCACGAACGCACGTCTCCACAAATTGGATCCACGTCTGCAACTCCGCCTACCACCAGGGTTGCCACGAGCGGAAGCAACACTTCTGTGCCGCCTGTGGCTCGGCGTGGCATTCACAAACTCCTATTCATTCCGCATTGGAATGGCCGACAGCCCTACTTGTGACACCTGCGGCTGCGAGGAGACGATTGAACACCTCCTTTGTGACTGTCCCCGTTACGCAGTGCGAAGAAAAGTGCTCGTGACCGCTCTCGCAAAACTGGACAATCGCCCCTTTACTGAGGAAAAAGCTCTAGGACACTGGTCCAGACGGGCTTCGGCACTCAAGGCCTTAAGGGCTTTGTTGAAGTTTTTAAGGACATGTGAATTGTGCGACCGCCTCTGAACGTTGTAGCGCGTAGTTTCGCGTTACTGTGTCAATTTTCCTTTTTTTTATTTTTTTTCCTCTTCTTCTTCTTTCTCCTTTTATTCCCTTTACTCCTTTCCCCAGCACAGGGTAGCCAGCCGGTACCTACACTGGCTAACCTCCCTGTCTTTCCTCTCCTTTGTCTCCTCCTCCTTGGTCAAAATTCAACATCATCACTATTATTTACCATTGGCCCTTGCCTTGAATTTCATATTCCACGCACGTTAAATACCAGATCTCTTGAAACACCAGTTTACCACTTAAGGCTTGGTACCGTGCTTAGAAAACCGTTCTCGCATAAACTTTGTCCGCTGATAGTCTGGAATGTATTTGTGGCCACGCGGATGAAGACACATGTCATACATTGCTACAATGCCCACGACATGATACTGAAAAAATTAAAATTAAATTATGGGGTTTTACGTGCCAAAACCACTTTCTGATTATGAGGCACGCCGTAGTGGAGGACTCCGGAAATTTCGACCACCTGGGGTTCTTTAACGTGCACCTAAATCTAAGTACACGGGTGTTTTCGCATTTCGCCCCCATCGAAATGCGGCCGCCGTGGCCGGGATTCGATCCCGCGACCTCGTGCTCAGCAGCCCAACACCATAGCCACTGAGCAACCACGGCGGGTATGATACTGAAAGACACCATTTGATATGCATTCTAATGGCAATAGACCGCAGGCCTTTAAGCCTCAAAAGGATCCCAGGCCCACGTCCAGCAGACATATTACAAAGGCGAGAGCTAGTGACCCTGAAATTTCTCTAAGGAAGTAATACTATCGTAAATTATTGATTACAGCTTGTATTCCTTTCTGTGCCCAAATCTATTTGAATTTCTCTGACCTGACCTCGTGCTTTCTGCATTTAGAGCATCTATGAGAGCTGACTACATGTTGTAGTGTGTCTTCAGAGAGATTTTGTATTGATTTATATTTGTTGTACTTATTTGAGATGACCCTACGTTCTGATGCACTGTATGCGACCTGTTATATTAAATTTATTTTCTACATTTACGTGAGATGACCTCATGTAAGTATTTTATGTGATTTCTGGTGTGAAACGGTTGGCCGCGTTTACGCCACTGGACTGTCAGACACTTTTCTTTTTGTTCTTCTTAGCTTTCTTTAATTCAGTGACGGCTTGTTATTCCATATTTATTATATATTTATTTTATGTGAAAATGAGCAGCCGGCGCCGTCTAAAGGCGCCAACATCTCTTAAATATTGTGTATACTTAAAAAAAGTAATTTACACGCATGAGCCGTCGTAGTCTCACCTATAATCATCGGCCATCATCGCGATACTGCCATTGTCACAGTCATCCAGTTGACATTGTTCTCGTCATCACCTTTGTATGGTGCGTGTCTTTCTTCCCGTATCTCCCTATTCGTTCCTACATCCTCTCACCCCACCCCAGCGCAGGGTAGCAAACCGGACAAGCGTCTGGTCAACCTCCCTGCCTTTCCTCTCCTCGTTGTCGTCGTAGTAGTTATCGTTGGAAAATGCCATGCTCAGTCCTCCGAACAGCTTTCCTTTCATTACCCCTCTAATATGTTCATTTAGTCCTTTCATAGTGAACTCGCCAAGGTATGAACCTTATGAATGAAGAGAGTAAGGTTATTGATGTGCACTCTTAAACAAAATTACAACCTTTGGGTCGTATCTTGTCATACAACAATAATAGTCATTTGTCTTGTCCGCGTTTCCTTTCTTTAACGCTGCGAGCCCGGTACTTCCAAGTCACGAACGACATGCACGTTATCCGCATGACCGAGCATACTCGACAGGAAAGTAGCGGGCGCAGCGTTTTTCAAGAAAGGATACGCAAGTAAGGTTATCGTTGTGTGGCAAAATACGACCCAAAGGGTGTGCATTTGGTTCAGAGTGTATTTCAGCACTCTACAGTTTAAATAAAAGAGGAACTTGGTACTAACGAGCTAATTTAGCTCAGTGACTACGGACTTGCACCGCTGAGCACTAGGCGGTGCGCCCGACACCTGCTGCGACGGCTTCATTCCTATGGGGGCTGGTGCCGAAAACACTCGTGTACCATTTGATGGTTCGGAGTCCCCCCACTAAGGCATGCCTCCTAATCAGATCGTGGTTTAGGCCCGTTACAATACAAGAATATAAGACTTGTTAGCCATGTTAGCGTGGATCATAGCGTCGTCAGGCCTCTCCGATCGGCTGTCATAAAATAATTATTGCGGTAATGAAATTAGCCGTAAGCGAGCGAAACCGTGGTTCAAAGTCAGCGCAACAGTCATGTGAGAAAAAAAGAAGAGCCATGAAAATTCTCGGGTGGCTAAGGGCAATGACTGGCTTCGAAACGGACTCGGAGACTAAGCCATCCCAAGAGTCCGACAGGCAGTCGACAAGTTGCCTGTTCGCCTTCCGTCAGTCTTTGCGTATTGTTCGCATTCACGCTTCATCTTTTGCAAACCTAGGCTTGTTAGAGGTGACGTCACAGGAAATGGAAGACCGTGACATGGAACGGGGGCATTCTATTGAGCTTATGCGCGAAGGTCCACTGTGTGAACTGTAAGTGGATCAAGTTAACCAAACCATTCTTGGATAACTATGTTTCGAAGAATGCCATGCAGGACGTGAGCACCTTAACACAATGTCCAAAGAAAGAAAGTGTCTCTACAGGTGGCGCATTTCATATAAAAGACTTTACAACTTGTTGGTAGACTTACGTAGTGAATCCTCGAAGCTACGGCATATTGGTTTTCGCCTCTGTCCGCTGAATGTGAATCGCTAATGTGTCCGCGCCTAACGCGAGCAACAATGGTAGGGCGCTGCGTGTCACAAAAGAAGATATAGTTCGTTATATTACCATTATTACTTGCACAGTGCCCTGTGAGATCTTGTAACACGCAGAGTGAGAAAGTGCAAAGACAGAAGGCAGGGATCTTGACCAGAAAAGCGTCTTGCTAACAAATGGTCAGACATCTACATAGCACACGTGACTGGGACAACCGGAAACGTCCCCATTTATCAATGTTACGCAGAACTCGAAAAAAGGAATAGTTCCAGGATGATATGAAGAAATTCAAGCCAGCTGCCTGATTTTTACACGGCACCGCCCGCTTGTTTAGAATCCCTAACGCGATATCACGCGGCTGCAGGCGCTCATTTCTTGGCTCTCTGCAGTCCTTCCAACACTAGGTAATTACGGGAGCGTAACCAAGAAATTAGCATAGACATACGGATGAAACACGTGACAACAAATGAACACAACTCGTAAAGCGAAAGGGAGGAAACTCTGACTGTCTGTAATTATCTGCTTTAAGCAATGTTTTTTCGCTTCCATGTTGCATAAGCACATGGTCTTCTCATCTGAAGACAGGCGCCGCTAATGAGTGGGCACATCACACGTATGTGTAATTTCTGTGTCTTGCTTACGTCATACCTTTCAGACATGCCTTCATTAGAGTCGTCACACTTTTTCTTCGTCGTCTCTCGAAAAGAGCAGCTACTCGCAGGTGCGCGCGATCTTAATCAGGATAATTCATCACATCTTTCTAGGAAGCACGAGAGGCTTCACAACGTTTCCAAGTACACGAGGGAGCATGGACTAGTGAAGCCGGAAAGCGACTAGCACTTGAGTAGATGATTGATTCAGCATCCCGCTCAAGTACAATCTATGTCCCATTGTGTTTCACCCAGGACTTCTCGGCCGTGGACAAGGACAGGCGTAAATGTGCCCGAGGCCGGAGATTCCCGTCAACGCCGGCGGATAGCCGGCGGATAATGTGAAAATCACGGCCGTGCATCCCCACGGTCTCCCATGCGTGATCCCTCTCCGCTCCAACGGGTTGCGGGTATACCGGTGGGACTCACGTTCGTCAACGCCTCCAGCGATGACCCTCGCCCCCGCCGATTTTGCCCGCTCCCTCCCGCGCGACCAGCGGCGGCCGTGGCCAGCTGCGCCGGAACGAAGCATGTGCCGTGATCACTCGAAACACGAGTACACCGAAGGGAAGAGGGGGAGGGCTCGCCGTCGTTTGAATCTGGAGCATTCCTCGGCTAAAGCCGCGGCGTGCGTGCGTGCATGCATGCCGCATGCCGTTCCCGTAGTATCCTCGCCACTGGTCCGCACAGCCACTTTCTCTCTCGCGTGGTGGTGGCCGGACCTCGTCGTTTTCGCCCCGTCGAGAAAACGAGAGTGAAATGGAGAAAGGGCACTCGAGCGGTGAAAGGTGAAGCGAAATCACCGCCCGGCCGAGAGGAGGAAGGGCGGCCAGGGTTAGAGGCCCTCCACACACGATTGTCCGCAAGCGCGCCTGCGCTCGTGTGCACGGTCTAACGCTGGCGACGCCGAGGCGTTGCGCAATGTAGGTCGGCTGCACCTGATTGGCGGCGGAAAAGCGCGCCGATGCCCGGGCGTAGCTCTATAAAAACGGAGATGAGTCGCGGACGGAACTCATCCTCCGACACTTGCCCGAAGTGCCCAACCGGTCATCACCGAGTGCGAGTTCCGACCGACGCCTGACCCATAACACCATGCACAAGGTGAGTTCGCAATGGGCCCAAAGGGACGGCCGTGCTGGAGGCGGAGGCGGTGGCACGCTCCCTGGATTTGTGCCCCGTCTTCGGACTCCGTGGTTCGGGCCCGCTTCTCAGTCCGCGCATAAGGGATTACGGCAGCTGACCCTCTGTCGCATTCTGCGAATGCGTCGAAGCGTGCTAGCTCTGTTGATTTAGCCCGTTCGTTCCTTCGATGGTGTTGAATTAATTTCACATTTGTTCCTTTCATCCGTCGGCGTTCAATGCTTCCCACGTACACGTCTGACAAGCGCATTTATTACCTACATCATGGATGCAGTATATCGTGGGGCGTGCCTGTTTAGGTTTCGGACTCCTAAAGTACTGTCCTCTCTAAGTCTTTTAAGATCTTTCTAGTAAAGTTGCGGATTCACCTGACATCAGCTTCTTTACGGTCAAATTACCATTTGCAAATTATTTTTAGTTTATGGTGTGCGGTATTTGGAGTAATTTTTATATCAATAGATGATGTAAGAATATCTGGCGCGAAAGAACGTGCGAGAAAGCTAGCCTATAGAAACGTCTGCCGTCATCTTGCCGTTCGCAATAAATGATGTGTCTTGCATAGTTTTCGCATCACACATATGCGCTAATACGTGCCCAAGGCATCTGCACGATTGCTTGAGCAGCACATAGCTAAGGTACGGCGTATGACGGTTATGCATTTGTCCCAGAAACAGCTTACCCTGTTTGTGCAGTGGCAGTTCTGAAAATATCAACGATAGGCGTGAGAACTCCACAACACGTCGCGCAAAACTTCCATTCGGCAGTCGTGACTTGCTAAACATAGGCTTTTTTTTTTTAGGCTAAGTAGGTAGGCATATAGATTTCTGACGGCTCATGGTAATGAGTACCTCAATGTTGCATTCTCAAGAGGAAGGTCGCTTCACAGCCAACATAGTGAGAGGTTCAGAACTCCACACATTAAGAAAAAGGTTTGGGCGTAACAGTTGCGCGCATGGCTCTGCAAGGCCAGTCGAGCTTGCAGCTGGCACCATCCTACTTCCCCTCCTTCTCTTCTTCTGTCACTGAAGCTCCTGTAACGTTTGATGTTCGTGAATGAAACCTTATAGCGAAGCATGATGATCAATGGCCAGAAAAGGCACGATGTTTAGAAGCTAAAACTGCTGTCGCACTCGTCAGAAACTGGAGGCAGTGCGCATTACGGCCTTTAAGAATAAAGCATAGCTAATTTCACCCTTCCTTCCATATGCACAAGCTACGTCAAGTGTTATCACTGCAGACCGGGATCCATGTACAGCTCAGTGACGCTTTTTAAAGCTTGCAGATGTTTGAGGGCCACTGGCGCTGCAACAGCGCCACGCCGCGGCAAAGCGAATCCCGCTGTACACGACCGGCATTTTTGCCTGAGTGCATTGAGGAGTAAACGCGCTTGTGCATTTGGAACAATAACCGAACTCCGAGCCCCATTTGCCGCCTTTCTTGCGGGATCAGCAATTTTCGCGCAAGTGCTATGTTCACTAAGAGTTAACCGAATGGCGTACCGTTGAAGAACGTGAAATTTATTCTCACGAGTTAGCAGTAATTGTTTCTGACCTGTGATGCGTAGAAGAGATAAAAAATTAGGCATCCTACTACGTTGCCTTTATGTTTTTGTCAATGCCGTCCACTCGGAATGAAAGCAGGGCAGTTCTTGCGCGTTGCGCAATTACGTTTCACTTGTTCGAGCTGAGCGTCTGATATTCACTGTATAAAATATTGTCTTTTCTTTTCCAGCTCGTTATCCTCTTCGCCTGCATCTGCGTTGTCGTAAGTTGCCATTCAGCAATTTATCTAGTCAGTAGCGTCTGTTTATCGTGAATCGGGTGAGCTTAAAACTGTTTGCCACCAAGCACAATTATCTTAAGGTCATTTTATAAATAACACGTCGTGCTGTCACAAAAACGTTAATGTGAGAAAAATGAGGATAGCAATTGTTACGGGGAAAAAAGATGGTGTACAAGGGCCCTTCTACTAAACCTAGAAATCTTTTTAGGAACCAACAAGTCTTAGTCGTTAGAAAGAGAGGTCTGATGACGGAGGTACGAGCTGTGGAAAGCAGCTGTTTCATGCAAGAGTGGATGGAGATGATGCGTTTTCTGCTATTGGACAATGCTGACGCCGATATAATAATTGGCATTGCGGAAAAAGTTAACTACATCAAAAAGTTTCGCCAAAAAAGAAGAAAAGAACAACGGAACGTTAGGCACAAAACGTGGGGGTTGGGCAACAAATATTTGCTATTTAATTAGAAGCAGCCATTCTTGCATCTCGAAGAAGAAAGGGAAGACAATGTTGCTAAACTATTACGGGGAAAGTAAAAAAAAAAAGTCTTCTGAGGTGAAAGATAGCGATTACTTAAATATATCTTTAAATATTAACTTTGTGGTCACAATTTTGATACAAGTATTGTACAAAAAATTGAAAACATCACCTCCGATTGTCTGCAATGTGCTGCATATTACGCAACTATTAGAAGAGGGGCACAAATTGACACACATGCAGAGAAGGACAGGCAAGATGAGAGCCATTCTCGGTGAGTTTGTGAATTTTTGCCCCTCTTCTCGTAGCTATGTTACGCCAATTAGCCGTACAAGAAATACTTTGCGCAGCTCTTGTTCTGTACTTAAATGAAAGTCGCTGTGGCGTGAACAGTGGACCTCGGCGGCTTTTTAAATGTTTTGGGGGCTTTTCCTGAAGCGCGGAGAAAAGAGGGACGCCAAAGGTAGCTCGCTGTAAGCAACCGAATGTGTTGTTTTTAAATGTGCTCTAGAAACCTTGTGCGATAAAGATAATAATGAAAACGCGAGCTAAATAATTACCAATGGGTAAATAATTAGGAATTGAAAATTACTGGAGGCTTCTTTAGGAGATCGCTAACAATATAGGGGTGGGATTTCAGCTGCCATTAAAGTTACGCTTCCATTCAAAACGTCCTCCGTGTTGGCTGGGACACCCCGTATAAACTGAAAGCCAAAAAAAAACAAGCCAGCGCTTTGATAGCTTGCTTGAAAGCAAATGGAGTTGGCCACACGCTGAAAAATCGAAACTTCAAAAGAGAAGATTTCGTGGTATTAGTCAAAGTAAACATTTAAAGAAACTCACATTGCGCTGGATTCCATGTCCCTCAGTGTGGTGACAGCGCGTGAGTGCCCCTTGCAGTCAATAAAACGCAATGCCCAGCACGCTTCAATTCATCCTTCTTTGTGTTTGCCGAAAGGTATTACATTAGAAGAGCGCACTACGCAAGCCTCCGTAATTCTGGGATTGGTCGGCAGTGTTGCGTACGAATGAGTTCATAAATATGGGTCATAGTAGGGACCTCGCTGATAGTCTTGTCTTTAGTGTATGCTCCAATAACGGGATCCTCTGCTGACAAGTCCAAAGCATTTAGGCAACTAGCTTTCGAGTCCAGAATCCTCAAACAAATATGTTTAGTGTACTCAAGTGGTTCGTCAGAGCAGGCACCCAACATGCTCGCACCTTCAACCTCCGAGTGATAGAAAATGTATTAAAGGAAGCGTTCTTTCAATGACAGGCAGTTCCTTCGATGGAAGAATACATGGCTCTACCTGCCAGTGTGAGCGCCTTTGACACTGGCTGTATTTTACAGCGATAACCATTATCGACTCACTCCCCTAGTTGTTTTGATGTCTGTCATTCGTTGTCCATCACCGAAATCGTAGATTTCTTTGCAAGTTTACAAAGAAATGAACAAAAGAAATGCTAAGTTACCTTAGTGGGTTCGAACCCCTGTTATACACAATAGCAGTCGGAAGTTTCACCTTTCCACCATTCCGCCAATGCTATCGACAAGAACAATACTGCGCCTGTAGAGCGCGCTCACTCCCCTAGTTGCTATGACGACGGACACCATGCTCTGCAGCGTACCTCTATACCAGCAAGAGGTGAAACTGCCTAAATTAATCCAGCGGTAAAATTTGAAAGGCGGGATAGAACGGAGAAGAAGGAAGCCGTGTCACTCCACTTGTTTACCGCAGGTGACCGCCACCTTCCTCAAGAAAAACGACTTGAACTAGAGCCGACATTGAAGAAAGCTTTCTTCGTATTGAAAACAGATTTCTCGAGCACATCTTTGAACGTTTGCCCAAATCACGCGACTCGAACAGATACCAGACAAAACAGCAAAATACTTTGTATAATAGTGTATTTGCTGTTGCTTCACGGTTTCGTGTTCTGGACGAAAGTGCAATATTTTTTTTCCTCTCTAAATTCCGTCTTTCTACGCCAATTCTCCCCATCCTCGCGTAGGGTAGCAAACCAGAAACTCGGAACTTATTAACCTCCTCGCCATTCCTCCCTCTCTTCTCGTAGTTCTAGCGAACAAAAGTCATCGGGAATTCGGCGCCACGTCTTTGCCTGTATCTACAAAGTAATTTGTAAGCTATAGAGTGGTTCTCAAAGAACGTCACTGGTCATTTCTGACAAAGAACTTCCGCTAGAATGGGCGGCTGAGCTTAAGAGAAAACGAAAAGGTTTGCGAATGTGGCGTCAGCTTGCTTACCATGAACTTCTCACACGCAGGCCGCACAGCGGGGCTTCGCGCCGGTGGAGAACTACCCGCCGATCCCGTACTCCTTCAACTACGCGAGCCAGGACGCCGAGGGCTCGCACACCCACGAGCAGAGCGGCGACGGCGCCGGACGCGTCACGGGACGCTACACCATCCAGCTGGCCGACGGCCGCACACGCACCGTCACGTACACGGCCGACGAGAACGGATACCGTGCCGAGGTCGTCACCAACGAGCTGGGCACCGAGTCCAAGAACCCCGCCGACGTTGTCTTCCAGTCGAGCGCCCCGACCGGACCTGAGGCCGCCATCGCCAACGAGTCCAACCGACTCAGGGGCTAGGCGGCTACTTTGAGAAAATTCCTTGCCGATTGCGTCCGCTTGCCTTTTGTTTGTGACGCCATGTTCCTTCCACGAATATCTCCAAGCCACTAACGCCTGGGGTTCCAGTGCGTCACAAGGCGTTGTAAATTTTTCTTCTCCCTCTTTTTGCCTGAGATTCTTTCTTATCGTACTTATCTTATTCGTACGATTCAACGCATTCCTCTACGGTCCTTGTGTGAAACGTTGTCCTGTTATACAGTTACCTACGCTCTTGTGTGACTCTCAATCCCTCTTTTCCCCTGCTCGTAGGTGTAGAAACTCCATTCCTGACTAGGGACCTCGTGGCTTGCATTTTGCGCAGGCGGTCCTGCGTGAAGCTCGGGGTGGATTCTCTTCGGTGTGGGCACATCGTTGGGGCTTTGCATTAAAAGCGGGTCGTGGCAGCCGCTGGTGATCGGCTTTGCATGAGGTACATGTACTCTCTGAAGCGGGATCTTCCCATTCGTCACTCATCGTTCCGGTTGTAGTTCTGTCCTCGTTTACACGTACCAAGTAGCGCGACGGGCTCCATGTGCTGCTGCCTCAAGGGAATGTCCTGCGTGCGTGTGTGTGTCCTGACGGCTCGTCGTCGTTGTCGCTACCTCCGCGTTCTGCGCCTGCATCTTCACTACCGTGGGAAAATGTTTGTCCGGTGTTGTGACTTTGGTGCAGACATGTGCATAATAAAGAGTGATACTCATAGCCTGGCATCGTTTGAGTTGTTGGTGACTTTGCAGCGCATCACTGAGCGTGGGATGGCTACAGATCATCTGGAAGAAAAAAAAAATAAATGTTCGGGAAGTCACATGGTAACGGGGCTGCTAAATGGCGACATTAGAAACGCTCTCTGAAAAAGCAAACTCGTAGGATTTAGGCATGCCTCTTTCGGTAGTTTTTACAAGCACTGTTTTGCTTGTTAATATTGCGAAATATACATACGTCTACATGCACTGAACGAGTTATTTTACCTTACACCTGGAGTCGCGTGATAGCCACGTTGCAAGGAAAGCAAGTCAAAGTTCTATGACAAGTCTGTCGCTCTCTTCGATTCGATTTGTAAACGATTCGATGCTATTTAAAGTGTTGAAGAAGCAGCCACCCAACTACATCTTTAATGGTTCACGTAGCGCTGAAAAGAATGGCGTGTCGAGTCTAATGATGCGTAAACATAAGTAACTGACGTGGATAACACAAATTTTTCTTCGAATCTAGTATAACCGTTTGAGTACTACTAGTAACAACAGCACATATGAAAGCTAGCTTGTAAAACTGTGCATTACTAATACTTATGTAACACCGCGATTGTTCTGTCCCTCCGCACTCTCACTCAGCGCTAAGTAGTTTCACTGCAATTACAAAGCGAATAAACAAACACTCGCCAGCAGTGTTACTTGTGTGTTGTCTTGAGCAATCTTCAGCGTTGCTATGCTTACCTCGTGTGTTCTTGACCCAAAAGGTGTGTAGCAGTTTAACAACGTTTGTGAAAAAACAAAATGAAAAAGAAAACATTCCCGACATGTTTTGGTCACTTCGGCACGAAGTTGAGCTTGTTTCCTGCAAAGAAACATTATGGTATAAACGAAAACTTTATCGGTGACCCTCATACGTTGTCCTCGTGAACAATTACGAAAATTCACTGATGCATGACCGTCAGCCATGTCAAGCTGAATGCGCCGCTTGTTGTCAGGTCAGCGCAATGGGCTTAGTACTTTAGAGTGAGGTCACCTAGAAACGCCAAATGCTGATAGCTGTCTTTCTACCGAAGAATAGTTCAGAGGTCTAATCATTGAAGTTAATTCACAAAGTTTTCGCTCGTAACTGTTCTTTGCCATTGGCCGGCCGCCTTCGTCAATAATATGTCCAATACAAGGATAGCCTGGAGTTTTCTCTTACGAATAATTTTATCACAAAATCTTATCGTGAATGCGGTCCAGGTGCCCACCCTCAGACATCACTCCTATACACTCTTAGTATCGACATCCACAACATCCACTCGACATGATGACTGATAATATTTGCTCGTTCCGATTTCAACAAACTACTGACGCTTCTTGAGCATCAACCATAGTGAAAGTATTTCCAATACCCATTTTCCGTGGTTCATCACCACTCTTATCTTCAGGTGGGCTGTGCACGCGTTATAGCTGCTTGGCGTTCCACGCAATTGTATAACTTAACGTGGCAACTGCACGGATAGCACATTTTAATCGTTGTCACTCGCGGTCACCACGGAGTGGGATATCGACGCATGGAACCCTTCAGAAAGTACATGCCAAATGCGTTCCACAGCGCTGCCACTTTATGCTTTGTCGACTTCAGGAAAGAACATCTAGCTCTTTCATCTATATGGTTTTATACCCCACACATCACGACATAGCTCACTGAAACGCGAAAGTCTCCTTAACCACTTCATAATCAGTCGAAAGTCAGAAGTTCCCGGTATTTAGGCTTTGGCGGAGTTGTAGTTTATGGTTATAGTTCAATCAACCGCTCCTTAGAGCTGGTTAATTGTGAGTATGATGTTTTCCCACACACTGCGCATGTCATAGCGGAGCAGCTCTATTGCACAGGCGCCCGAGAAATAAAGTTGCGGCGTTGGGGTCCCAACCCCTACGCCAGACCTGACTCAACCACTGCATTCTTTCCGACGCTCACGCCTTAGTGACGATTTGCATGACTGCGCACACAACGAGAGACGAACGCCCGCGCCCCCACAGGTCACAAAATGCCAAGCAAGGACGACGGTGGGATAGACGCCCACCTCTACCGGTCTCTCGCGTGGGGATAAGGCATTGTATTTTTCTGAGCCCAATTGTTAAAGAAACAAGTGAACGTGCACGCACACGCACACACACGACGGTGGTAGGCAGGTGGCCGAAAGCGAATCCAGCAGGTTTCGTCACGGCATGCGTGTGCAGTCTCATCTAGAGTTCACTTCGTTTATTTAAACTTATAACCGCTCAGGTAGTCAAGCGGCCGTGGCATTGCGCTGCGGAGCTCGAGGTCGCGGGTTCGGCTGCGGCTGTCGCATTCTAGTACGGGCGGAATGCAAAAACACTCGTGTAACGTGCGTAGGGTGTATATTAAAGAACTCCAGGCAGCAAGAAATTATTCCGGAGCCCCTACTATACTATGTTCCTCATAAAGAGATCATGGTTTTGGCGCGTAAAACCCCTGAATTTAATTATTCTCTTTAGGAAACTGTCATGGGATGAGACATTGGAATCCTTAGTTGATGCAGACTAATTGGGGACATTTTAGCATGAAGGGCGCTAATGAAATTGTAACAGACAATAACATGGAGTGTATAAGAATTCTTTAGGAGACAAGAAAGACCGAGAGAAGTGAAGATCCTGTTTATCTTGTATGTAGTGAATGGCGTAAACTGTCCCTTTCTTTGCAAGTACTTAGTACACGTATTCTCGTACATTAAAAACACGCAAGTACGACATAAGTCACCGTCTGCTAAAACAAGCTATGCGAAAGTGTACATACAGAGCAGAGAAACTTCTATGTGCGCGGAAGGTGTAGCTTCAGTTTTCAGTCATGAGCAACAACGCAAAAGTCACAAAATATTCGCCAAAAAAAATGCTAGTGCATGCTAACAGATACCGAAAAAGAAAGCTGACGAATCGCAATTCTTACCGTACGTTCCGACCTCCAAATCTTCCTTGTTTTACAGTGGCCGCTAAAAGTGGTCTAACGTAAAAATGCTCGACCACAAAAATTAAACGGATAACGTGGCCGGTGCATCGCATATAAGAACACTGTTCAACGAAGAGACCATATTGCCCATACGCGAAGTGCAAAATAACGCCAAAGTTTTCTCTTTTCTCTTTCTTTTTTTTTTAAATCCTAAAGCTGCATCGACGGGACCGACGATTCTCTGTGAAGTTTCTACAAGCGGCAGAGATGAGTGCGAATGATTAGCTGGCACAATTTAAACATCCAAATTGGCTCGTTCGACATTCATGTCACAGTCATATAACTCTCAAAACGAACCAGGGCACGCGGGCAGGCAGGCAAGCAGGCAGGCAGGCAGGCACGCACGCACGCACGCACGCACGCACACGCACACGCACACTTGTTCGCAAGAGTAAATACCAGCCAATTCTGATAGTTAGCATATTACTAGGGAAGACGGCCGTCCAACGGCAAGGAACACTTACGAATGAAAAATTTTGTGATTTCTGTCCCTGGAAGAATGACGAAACATGAACTGCATGAATGTCCTATACATCTATTTTTTTTTTCAGCTTACATTTTCTGCACTCCGATGAGTTACAAATACAATCTCTCCATTGTGTACAAACTTCGAAAGAACTACAAAGAAAGCACGGCAAACCGGAACACTATGGGCCCGACTGTGACGCGGCGAGAGGAACTTGAAAAGGAATGAATATTACCAAGGCGAAGTCCCAGAACAACTTCATATTGCACAAGCACTTAACATGGCCTCACAGCGGAACGGCTCATGACCCGCGGACGTATGTGTGGAGTGCTTTTGGCTACCAACAACAGGTGCATACGTACAAGGAGGTCGACCTTGGATATGCAGCGCCGACAATGAGTGCATGTTACGACGCGTAGGTAAGTTCCATAGGGTCAATGGAGGGGCAGAGACGCGCTCGAGATAGGATCTGTTGTTGAGGTATCGTGGCGCCGCCACAGAATCTCCGGGAGCGTGCCAGAGACGAAAATTGCTAGGTAAGGGCCTCCGGCGCAACTCCGTGTTGCGCTGGCCAGTTCTTGCGCGCGACCGCGTGACGACTTGTGAGATATTATGAGACGTCGCAAGTGCGTGATGCGCACACCTGACGCAACGCTCGAGGCGAAGTGACGAGATGATTGTTACAATCGCGGGAAGACCATGACGATTGTCTGCCGACTTCATCGTTTTGACAGCTCCGCTCCTGCTAGTTATACGTCCCATTTCCTTGCCGGGTCGCCGTTGCTTCCCTTATCTGTCACCCATATCTTCCTGAGCTTCTATGATGTAGAACTTCCCTTAATGTAGTTCTACCACGTTTATTCTTGTCACGGACATAGATTTCAAACACAAGGTTCTAATGTTAAACTGCTTACTACCGAGAAGTAGTCACTGTTCTCTTTTTCCTGATCGTCTTTTTCGTCGGCAGCTTTACAAGGATCACTACAACTAACATGAACGGGTAAGAATGACTGGACTCGGCCAGTAAGTTTCTTACGATTGCTTACTCCCTTTGGGTACTGCAGTGCTAGGTGTTGCATGCACGGAAACACCAAAAAGTAGGGACTTCTGACTGGCTTGTTTTCAGGAGAGCCTGGCATCTTGACGTCACGTATGATCAACGATGTATCGCTTCTCCCAGAGGCTTAGTATTTACCAAAACTGCATGCCAGGTGCCGGTAATAGTCTAGTTACACAAACAATTACTATTCAAACATTAGCCTTCGCGGCGATACAGATATATCGAATGCCAGAGTTGATACTTTCCGCTAGCTGCATATGTAAGAAAGACGTGAATGTTCGCGCTCCTTAGCGAGTTTCGATCGCGTCGTTCTGTTTTCTTAATTCACTTGTAACGTCTTGCGTGAACGAACATAAATGAAATGCAGCGTTTAATATGAAAGACCTAACACTTGCCATTAAGGCTGGATTCCAAGAAAGCGGTATTTGTGTGCAGATAATCATATTTTAAACAAGCCACGTCCGAGAAAAAAGAACTAATATTGCGTATCTCCGCGTTACCGCAGTGTCACCGCATTCTTTGAGCAATTTACTGCTACCAGATCTTCTCCCGATCTAGTATTCTGAGAAACCTTGTCGACTTATCGGAACTATCCCTTAACGGGAAAGTAATGCTTGTAAGTTGTTTTCCTTTAATTGTTCGCCACATCCGCCTCCAGTTCTTAGTTAATGGGTCCACGCTGAAAATATGTGCGGAAGTCGTCGATCGGTAACTCCACCGCCTCCTTCACCGAATAAAATTGAGGCACGAGAAAGGTACTAGTAGATCAGAAAACGCTACCTTTACAGTGATTTCATACTTACGCCCTCTTTTTCTGTTTAAAATATGCGTTATTCGTTAAAAAAAAAATTACGTCGGCGACTGGGACGGCCCTTGACGTCGCGGCACTTCCGACTCAACGCCTGCCGACGGCGACTCGCATTCCTCGACGTAACGCGGGTCGTTCTCACGTTATTAACGCGTACGCATCGCGCACGTCAGGTCAGGAACGCGGCATTGTTCGCGTGCACGAGGACGGACACAACGAGAGGGAGGACCTCCCTGGAGGCCGGCCGTTTCTCAAGCGCGCGGTGGTTCGTGCACGCCGAAAACTCAAGGGCGAACTCGTTGATGCCGGGAGGAGACGCCGTGCCTGCCTCTGAGGAGCGCGCCAAGAACGTCATCTTGCTTGAGGCGGCGAGCGCTGTGGACGAACACAGCACCGCATCTGTTCCGTGCAGCGCGAACAAAGGCGAGCGCGTGTACCATTCCCCGCTCTCCTCGCTTTAGAGGAAGTCGAACAGCAGGGCGGAGGAGCACGAAGCTTCCCGTTGGAAGAGCAGAAAAAGAAAAACGTGCAAGTTGGTTTGAATTTCTCGATTCGATTGGCTTGCGTAGTTCATTAAATTCTTTAGCATAGTGCATTGGGTTCACTGAGTCATTGATTAGTTGTTGATTTAGATTCAGCGCCGTGTCTGTCATTCTTCCTTTGCATCGTCTTCGCCTCTACTGCCGCCTACAGCCATAAAGCTTCGTCTTATTTGGTGCATGCCACGTGATGAATTCGCTACCAGCCTTAATATATGCACGTTGGTCAAACTATGCCAACGAACTACACCAGTTAGAAAGCTGTGTAACATGATGAATGAGGCAATCTACGTCGGTCTTTGTAATGCAGGTTGCATAGTTCACCCTATGGAAATCACAGCCCATGCAGGTTCAATACGCTCGGGTACAAATAATCACGGAGGCCAGCATTTAAGAGAGAGGATGTTAAATCGTGGACGGACGTTGGAAGCGTAATTTTGGTTTAGCACTTCAATTTCTTTCTTTTTTTTTTTGTAAAGGTTCACGGAAATTGCTAGCTTCAAAGAAGTCAAGCGTCAAGTTAGCGACTCCTTAACCCTACGCCAAAAGATTTCTCCATTCCCGCGAAATGTTTCTGTAAGAGCGATAAAATCATGCTAATATGATACATTAGGGCATGACTTACGTGAAAGTATCCCATTGATTAAATAAGTTCTGCAAACGCCCTGTCATTAGTGGTTTGATGAAGAGCGGTTTATAAAATAGGAATATTGTATGGTTTGAACGCTCAATCTAATACGGTTAATGCCGATCTATTCGAGATGCTGCGTTGCTTTTGCGCACTATATACTCCAGTAGCGCTGTTTCTGAATTATACTAGTGACGCAGATAAGGAACCGGGCGTTGACATATGCAAATAATGTGGCGTAAGGTCACTGTCCGTGCAGAAGAATCCTTCCATAAATGATTTGTATTATGCGTGTCTTGCACTGTGTGTGCGCGCGTGTTTGTTGCTGACTTTTGTGATACCGGTGGCACCGGGGCTTCTACAAAACAAATATGAATGTACCCCGCCAATACGGGCACTGCCATGTTCGTCTACATCCCCACGCAGCCTCTGTCACCGCTTATCAAAAGTGTTACCATTCAGGATGAGCACAGGTACGTCTATATTGTCACTACATTGCTCTCCTTTCTAGCGGGGAGCTCTCCTTCACCGGATTATCACTGTTATCGCTAGGCGCAAGACGCGCCTGCTCTATCTGAAGTTTCCCGATTCTTGTCACCGATTCTACAGTGAAAGACTATTGTCTTATTGGACTGCACGCACGACGCGAATACAGTATTGCCCGCTCTCCAGCGCACGAGAATACCAACGATAACTCTGGAATGTACAGCAAAGCATGCGTACATAGCGGACGTACTCGGTTCGATAGATTCGACGACCGACTACTGTTTTAACGGTTGTCGTTGTGATTTCATATCTGCTTGTTTTTCTGAACAAAAGTTCGCCCAAGAAAACTCAGGGGCTTAACTCACAGTTTTGGCGGTACTTGATACTTCGCCGTCCCTACAACGTGACGCTATCACATCTTTCTACTACAGTGGACTAATTCTGACGTTTCGCTTCAGTGGGCTAGCCGGAAAGTATTAGCAACGCCTGCCCACGGTATGGCCGCATCGTTGGACGCACGCGTTTGGCCTCGAAGAGATGTCTTGGATGTGAGTCAAGGTATGTGGGACGGGCGACGCCGGCAAACCTCACTGTTGGCATCGTTCCGATAGCGCGCCTGTCACCGTCCTGGAATGTTGCTGCAGCGCGACACAGAACATTCTAGAAACATCGTTGTTCGTTGTTTCTGGATGTCTCTGTCAAGGGTGCACGCGTTGGAACGTCCGCCATTCAGCCTGAAAAGTTACGAAGGGCTGCACAGAAGTTTGCGCCGGTTTTGCGCGTTTAGTGTGGAAAGTGAAGTAAAGTGTCAAGAGTAACAACAAGCATAAAAACACTATTCAGACGTTTCATTTACCGGTAGTCTTGGTTGTTAAATATGAATCTTCGTGATAACCAGTTTCAAGACAATACGGTGTAACGACAGAAACTCGGTGCATAACAACACATCCGAACAAGCAGACACAAGTGTATGTGTTGGAGTCTGTCCGCAAAGGAAATGTGTGTTACGCGACTTGCGTACCTTGGTCCCCTCAACAGCACGAGAGTAATGGCATGTAAAATGAAAAGAGGGATACAAAAGATGAGAGTGAGAGCTGAACGCGTGCGGATGCACGCGCCTGGCGGGGAGCAGTATAGGCTCCTTGCTGGTGGGAAGATAGGCGAGATCCCTTATCTCACTTGCGACACGATATGACACCAAGTCATAGCCCACTCTCGCCATACGGGTATCTCAAACGTACAGGCACGGTCCACTCATCTTAAGAAAACAGAAAGGTGGGCAAATTCACGAACATAGCACCGCAGGAGCGGATACGCGCACAGTACTCCTAAAGGGAAAGAGAAACTAGAGGAAATGCAAAGGGGGGAGGTGGCGAGGAGGAGGCAGGTTGCAACAGATGGAGGTGTGTTACGTGGCAGAAATTGTGCCCTCTTCCGACCCCTCGTTATACACGACCAGAGAAGAGACACGCGCAGCGGCGGTCTCGGTTTCTTCTCCGGCAGTCTGCCTTCTTCCCGCTCCGCCGCCTCCCTTCCTTGCAAGGACGTGGAACGCGTGTGCGTGCGATCTCGTCTCCTTCTCCGTGCCCTTTGACACCGCAGCTTCCTTTTATTTATTTTTTCCATTTTATTTTACTCCGCGCCTTTCTTCCCAACATTCGGCCACACTTCTAGTTCCTCCAGAGCCGTAGGAGGCACGCCGCCGCCGACGTTCCTTCCGCCGCCACGCGAGCGCCGCTTGTCGTATTGAGGTCGCTCTCGCCGCAAGACTCCCGCGCTGGACGGAAGCTGGCGCCAGTAGGCGTGCGCCTGCAGTCAGCATGCGGCCGCTACCTTCTTTCTTTCTTTATTTTCTCTCGCTCTCTTGTTTCCTTTTGAAAAGAAAGCGCTTTCCCATACGCTGCCGGAAAGAAAAAATACGCGCCGTGTGCGCTCATCTGCGCAAACTATGATATGTGATCCGGGTTTTTGGGAGGTGAGACGCGTGGTGTCTGCGTGTCTGCTGTGTTGTTACGGAAATCCTCTCCTCTCTTTCCTCCTGGACATGACGCGTGCCGAATCCCGCTGGCTGCCTCGAGGAGGCTGAAGAAAGTGCATGGTGCTCAACAACCGGCACGCTGTGCACGAGGCTTCTGCAATTTCCCCGGCACTTGCTAGTCACATTTACCAGTAATTACAGACCAACAGAATCGCTCACCACGCTAAACAACCACGCGAAGAACTGCCGTTGGAGAGAGGAATGGGTTAGACTTGCTCCGGCGATACTCACGCAGACATCAGACGAAGCTCCCCTCGAGCGATTTTGTACGCAGGCGTAGCTATTTGTTTTCTGGATGACCAATATTGATGTTCAGATGACCAATTTATTAATTTCCAGATGACCATTCCGATGGTCGTGTACTTAAATTTCGGAGCAGGTTCTTCGCCCTGGCGACCAAAGTGACTCGAGGGTCCCGCTGCAGTCGTTGACTTTGGAACCCTGGCCTGTATACTATTAACAACCAACTACCTATCTTGAAAAAATAATAAACTGAAAGTGAAACCGAACTGAAACTGAAACTGGAGCTATCCAGTGCGACAAGCCCCAAATGGAGCAAACTTTCCGTAGAGTGTAAGAATGTCATGAGATCGAGCGGAAGGAATACTTGCACTGTACCGTCCTAGCAGGAAGCTAAACGGGCGCCGAGCAATAGCAGCGAGCGTCCCTGCAGCGTGTAAATTCTCACTTTCAATGCAATCAATGATCTCTATCAGATCTCTGATACGCATTTTTTTTTATGCCTTGTTCTCTATATGGCCCGACACCATGTGGTGGTGATCCCACTGAGCATTTCCGATTTCTTTCCGATTTCGCTAAAGAAAGAAAAAGAAAGAAAAGGAAAAGGAAAAAAGTTTTCCTCGTAATACTTCCTGTTTCGTCCTTTATCAAGTGCGTAAGCACACCCCAATACGCACGCAAGTACGATTCTCGAGAGACCGCAGGACGCCTTCTTCCGGGGCATAGTTCTGTGTTGTGCGTGACGCTGCTTTGTGCTCTACACCATGTTTGAAAAAAAAAAAAGGAATGTTGAGGAGTAATGAAACTGGCAAGCTAGGCAAGCTCAGCTTTCTTTTTTGGTAAGGCAATGGGTCTCGCTTGCTGGATGTCCGTTGTGGTTAGACGCTGTTTTCCACAAGCGTTGCCCTCCAACCCCGGAAGAAGGCAGCGCCGTCAGCAGAGAGGCCGACGTCTCCCTGCCGACGGCGTCAATAGAGGGAGCCACGTACCTGCTGGTAACGCTCAAGCCGCGCTCCTCGTACGTGATTTTGCCAAGGGAGATTTCGTGCGCAGGAGTGGACGTACGCCGTCTTACACAAAGTTGAATTCTGAAGTGCTATACATATACAGCTGCCACTCAAAAATTAAAGCCACGAATTTTACACAAGAAAGTTGGTAATGGGGTTAAAGAGACAATATATACCATTAAAAAATACTTAGGGTACGGTGGCAGATGCTGCTTTGAAACTGCAAGTAAGCCGGTATTGCTGTAAATGAAGATTTGTAAAGGCAGAATTGGCGCAAACACAAAGGACGGGTGACGTCGCCATGTTGAAATTTCGGGCTCAGCTCCACACATGACGCCACTGATTTGGCAGTAAGATAACCTTATGTAGTGAAGAAAAAAAAAGTCAGATGCGTTGCGTTCATAAGCAGACTTGTACAAAACGAATCACATGTCATTATTTACTTGTAATCAGTCACATTTTGGTAATTTTGTGATTTAACGATCATCTTGTTTACTCGACGACGCCTACCAATTAATTCGTTTTTTAAGTAACTAATTACCTATGTAGCCCTATAAGAAGCCAACAAACACTAACACTAAGGACAGCATAGCGGAAATTACTTGTGCTGAATAAATGAAGTAAGGAAACGATAAATTAATGGAAATGAAAGTGGATGAAAAAACAACTTGCCGCAAGTGGGGAACGATCCCACAACCTTCGCATGCGAATGTTGTGGGATCGTTTCCCATCTGCGGCAAGTTGTTTCGATGGTTGTGGAATCGTTCCCCACCTGCGGCAAGTTGTTACGCGTGCGATGCTCTACCGATTGAGCTACAGCGGCGCCGTTGCGATGCGAAGGTTGTGGGATCGTTTCCCACGTGCGGCAAGTTGTTTTTTCATCCACTTTCATTTCCATTAATTCAGCGCTTCTTTATTTCATTTATTAAGCACAAGTAATTTCCACTATGTTGTCCTTGGTTTCAGTGTTTCTTGGCTTCTTATGATGTGTCATATAAACCTAATTGTACGATTGCGGCACACGAAGAGTATTTTTATGTCTGAAGATTATGCGGTTATATTTTTACTTAAATTACAGATTTGGCCACCTTTCCCGGGAGCTACGAGTCCTTGTTTAGTCTAAAGAGCTAATGCACGGCTAATGAGTGATGCTCGCCGGCAGAAGCTCCAGCGGGTATATTGGCCGACAAATTGAAGCGGCGCTTCTATGGATCGATGCCGATGACCACTTTGGACATTGATGCCCGGAAATCACCTATGGATGACTTTTCACTGTTTCACTGGCCCTACCGGGAGCCCTACCGGGGCCCTACCGGGAGCCCACATGCCAATTGTGCGACCGCCTCTGAACGTTGTAGCGCGTAGTTTCGCGTTACTGTGTCAATTTTCTTTTTTTTTTCCATTTTTTTCCTCTTCTTCTTCTTTCTCCTTTTATTCCCTTTACCCCTTTCCCCAGCACAGGGTAGCCAGCCGGGACTTACACTGGCTAACCTCCCTGTCTTTCCTCTCCTTTGTCTCTCTCTCCCCCCCCTTCTCCAAGCACCAGCGAAAATAAAACCCTGTGCTTCATATAGCACCTAAAGGCGAGCATCGTGGCCTTCAGTCACCACAATGTTCGCAAAATGTTCGTACGTGGAAAGGCCAGCAAGGAAGCTTCACGCCTTCTCTTTACATTTCTAAGAGACACCAAATGGTTCGACACGTGGTGAATGCCATAGTGAAACGGCAAAAGACGCTCAGGCGGAGCCTCCTGCCGGCCTCTCTCACCAGGCTAAACCAACACCTCCTAGACAGGTGCTGGCTGAACCCGCCTACAGCTACAACACACCACCGTCTATACGCCGTCTTTCCCTCCAAGGGTCCCATGTATCGAGCTTTCAGCGTGACTGCCTGATGTGGGCACAATAAAAGGACGAAAAGATAACCAACGAAGATGTTGAAAAGAATATTAGAAAAGAAGCATATATTTGAAAGAAATAAAAAAAAAATAAATCGCAGTTCCGCCCGAAAGGTGAAGCACCGATTGCGATAGCAAATTAGTAGATAGCTGTACGAAGTAAGGATAGTGGTTTTATCGGCCGTATAATATTGTAAACGTTCGCTTACTAATTAAATTAACTATGATAGGATGTGTAAGCGTGACTCAACGATGACGTAGAAAGAAACAGACACACAGAGACAGCGCTGTCTTTGCGTGTCCGCTTCTTTCTACGTCGGGGCTCAGTGGCACTTACACATTCTATTATGGATTCAAACGAACAAGCCCGTCAACCTGCTTTAACTTAATTAACCAGCACGGTGTCATGCGCGCACAGGTAAACATGAACACATCTCGCTCGAAGAGCGCGGAAACTCGCTGTGAAATTTCTGGAGTGAGGAATCGCGGCAGCAACAAGCGAATTGACCTTCATGCATGTCTCCCTTCAGCGCGAACGAAACTTCGAAAGCACAGCGCATACGAAGCTACCGGCACTACGCGCACTTTGCCAACATCGCAGATCGCTTTGAAGATGAGGCCCGCGCGGGCGCGCACTTTAGCTACGTCGGAGATCGCTTTCAAGACACACAAGTGCCGGCAACGCGTCCCCTACGGCGTTGGCCAAAGCGTCTGCTACGGCTTCCGTGGTTCGCGTGGCCAACGCCGTAGAAGACGCCGCGATTGTCTCCGCTCTGTACGGCGCGGCTGGCGAGGAGGACGTGGAGGCACCGTAGCTACTGCCGGGGAATAACGCCCCTCCTCCCTCGCCTCACCGTAACCCGCCTTTCGGGCCACAGGAGACGGCACGCATCCATCCGGGCCGCGTTCTTCGCTCGCGCGCGCGAGATTGAACCGCGTTCGCCGGCTCACCCTCACGCGCGTTCACTCATACGGAACCTCACGGCGACGGCAGAAATGCGCCTGGAGTGTCCATATAAATGTTATTGCAATAAAAAGTTACAGTGCCGTTTCACTTCACGAAAGCGGGTTACGCGCAAGCGTATGGAAGCCTCGAACATGCACAGTTAGCATCGCAGTGTCGAAGCACAAATGGAAAGGGCGCGGACGAGGCGATTCTCTTCACCTCCCGGTGCCTTCCTCCTGCTGCACTAACTTCTTCAAATCTCGTCGATTTCACTGACGGGGCATGTACGTTTACGCGTAAAATTTAATGAATATAAAACACGTGTGAAGGGCTGCAGAGTATGCCCTGATTGAGCGAGGCCAGGTTCTTTTGCTGTATTTGTGCAATTTTAGTAAAACTTGAGAGGGAAGTAGCTGGTCAAGTAACTAATTTTAGTAACTGGTCAATTAATTTCGTTGCGCAGTAAGTGGTCCATTTTCTCAATTACATCTTTAAATGGTATTTATAGTTGTAATCAGGCATTTCGTTTCTGTAATGTGTTTCTGTAACTGTTCGTAAGTATGCAATCAACCCTGCAACCTTCGTGACTTTGTGATTTCACAAACATACGAATTTGAAAGGAAATACGTGACTTCTCACTGACGTCATTCACGACGCTGTTAGGACGCGAAATTCAGAGCTGTCATTTCTCACTGATTTTTCACTAAGGATCAATCATTCTTGTTTTTCTTTTCGCCGAAGAGATGTAAATAGTGACTCCCAATAAAGGGAAAATGAGACATCCACCCAATCGTGGCAATTGATACAAAGGAAACCCAGGTGTTCCTCGAAACCTTGCGGGTTTCCACAGAACTATTACGTCAAATAGTGACTCTACAAAAAAAGTTTATTCTTTTAAACTCACTTAGAGTTCCAAAGCGTTTATCAAACTAGAGGCAATGAAGAAAATAATATTATCCGAGCACGAATATATTATTATATATTCGCATTTTGTTTCCTGTGTGGTATGCTCGCGGGCGCTAGTGCACAACTGATTTCTACCAAACACAGGCAAAACCACTTCTGTTTTGAGCAGTAAGCACTGGTTGAGTAAATGGCTGCAATGCGTAATAGCCCATGTAATATAGGCGATTTATCTGAATGAATGACTTTTTATCAGTAGAGAATGAGTATTAATTGTTTTCTGCAAAGAATAATTTAATGTTATGGAGACCACGTAAACTGCGTGTTCACATAACCTGCACGTTGTTCCTCCCATTAATGACGTCCATAAGTAATCTATCTATCTATCTATCTATCTATCTATCTATCTATCTATCTATCTATCTATCTATCTATCTATCTATCTATCTATCTATCTATCTATCTGTCTGTCTGTCTGTCTGTCTGTCTGTCTGTCTGTCTGTCTGTCTGTCTGTCTGTCTGTCTGTCTATCTGTATATCTATCTATCTATCTATCTATCTATCTATCTATCTATCTATCTATCTATCTATCTATCTATCTATCTATCTATCTATCTATCTATCTATCTATCTATCTATCTATCTATCTATCTATCATATCACAGCGTGTCATTTCATATCACATCAGGTCAGATGCGGCGTATATAGGTAGCTTTTTGTATGGTAAACGTCGTTCAGATATGCCTCGTTGCAGGAGCGGTCATTCATGAGAGAACGTATAACATGTTCTAAGAATAAGCTGTGCTAAGTTTGAAGAGCAAAGGTGTGCTTTGAAAACAACATTGATGAACCTTGATAACCGCCCTTTCAGTGCAGAAAACTAGCTTGGGCAATGGAATAACGCATCATTACAGCAATCATAAAGCTTTAATGACTTTCTTTACTGAAAGAGACATTGTATCTATGTGTTAATACTTCTTACGTGTAAACAAAAAAAAATAGATAATCCGGAATTATACGTGCCAAAACCCCGATATGATCATGAGGCACGTCGTAGTGGGGATATATTTTTACCGCCTGGGGTTCTTTGACGTGCACTCGATGCACATACACGAGCATTATTGCATTTCGACCACATCGTAATGCGGTCGGGATTTGATCCCGCGCTTTCGGGCTTCGCAGTGTAACGCCAAAGCCACTAAGCAGCCATGGCGGGTCACTTTGCATGTCCTTGTGGGTTATCGTAAGGTTGCAGCATTCTGTGGGAGTTATGTATTGATTTGCGTGATGTTTACTATATTGACTGTTGCTGTTTGAGTATGTTCGCGAAATGTGCTTTAGTGCCGGACTTTCTTGATATAACCTCACGGGATCATCCTTTGGTGATTAGGCAATCCCTTGTTTGCGGAAAAGCCGCTGACACAACAGTTCACATTTCCAATGTCTTCGCAATATATAACGCACTCATTCACCCTCTAAAGCACCTGATTTCTTGCCAAAAATATCAGGAAAACACCGAATTAGAGGTAGCCAGCTTAGAGTGCTACACTTTACTTTCCTCTCTTCAGTGGTATTGATCACTGTAGTTATGCTAATGCTATTTTTAACTCCATATGAGAGCGGCATTTGGCCTGCCTAGGCAGCTGACTTCCGCCCCCCTGTGCGCTCGTTCTCGTAGCCACCCCGACAATCATAAAAGATACACCACCACAAAGAAAACAGTACGCTTAGCCACGGCGACGATAGTATTACCTGACAAGAACGCGCCGACTTCGGCGTCAATATAGAGCGCGGTAAAAATATCGCGCTCAGGATCTTACGACGAGAGGGTGAGGTGTATGCCTCAGCCGTTCGGACAGGCCCGTCTCTGCATCGTTCACGGAAGCGCCGTACATTCGAGAGCGGACAGAAAGGGTTGTTTAAAAGAAGGGGGGGGAGGGGGCGAGAAAGAGTGGGGGGAGGGGGTATATAACGTACACAACGCCCAGTCGTCGCGCGGACCACGCACGGCGTCTCGGAATTCGGGCGGCACGCGCCCGCTATTTCGCTCACGTGCTGGACAGCAGTTAGGGAAACGGCGAGCGGGCGGCGGGACGGGCAGCAGGCGGCCACTTTCACCCTGACCCGGTCTCGGAAATCGTGAACGCGCCTCGTGCGGCAGCGCCTGCGCGACTGCCCGCAGACGCCTTCCCGCCCTCCTGCCACCCCCCCCCCCCCCATCTCTCTTCCTCTCCTACCTGGGTAACCTCCGGGCGCGCGCTCATCCACTGACCTCCGACCTACGCTTGCGATGCGCACTCCGACCGACATACACGGATGCGAGACCGTAATCTCCTCGCAAGGGCGACCGGATGGCCGGTTCGGCTTTGGGCCCGCAAAAGACGGACCGAACGACGACCGCCCGGCCTCTTGGTTACCCCTGGTGTATGCGGCGCCCTGCATGTTCGATCGCTTAGCATGTATACCGCCCCGCTGCAACAACGACTTTCACAAACTCGCCCTGGTGCGCATTTTCTTCTTTAGTAAATAAAGTGGCAGCGGCAGTTCGGAAAGCGAACCGCGTAGCTATACGCAATATGTTCTTTCCGATATGCATTCGCATTTACGTATGCATTCTTATATTTAAGTACCCTATATATTGTCTTTCGAATTAATGCTTTAAAGCTTCGAGCTGCATTCGTTCGTTGTTCAATGCACGTAATCTAGAATTACATTTAGGCGTTTATAAAGGAAGCACGTCTGCCTGCGTGAAAAAGACACGCTAACCAGTGGCGCAGCAACGATGGGAAAAGTCCTTCAGCGCAGCTTCTTCTGTCCAATGTTTTAGCGTACGCCAGATATGAACGATTCAAGAGCTCCACGCAAACAATTACATGTTTTGGTAGCAACGGGCACGTACAGTTCGTGTAATTTTATCTGAAAGGCAGCTTTTACAGACAGCAATGCTTTACAAACCAAAAACAGCAAGTATAACTCACTTTTGTCTGCCGCACACATACATAAAGCGCCAACGAGCGCATTTGCGATAGAGGCTCTGCATGCCTGAGATAACGAACGTAACATTCCCTGACGTGGTATGTTGTTCGTATCTATACCATATTCACCTATTATACGCTAGCAGACGAATCTTTAGCCGCCCACTCTAAGCGAACCGTTCTGAAAACGCCGTCACTCTTGGAGCTTTTCAAACAGGCCTTCTGAAAAATGGTAGGAAGCGAAGGAAAGCAGATCAAAGTACAGTATCTTCAAATGCTTTCGAACGCTGGTTTGCTGTTGTTTACGTTGTTTACCCGTAAATAAGGCAGAACAAAAGTAAACGCACCCCCTGAGTGGAGCAGTACCGGCGACCTATATATGCAAATCGCGTGTGACCCTCTAATACATGGGAGACAACCCGGACTACAGGCTCCACCACTAGTCCAGAGTAGACGATGTGAGCACGGATGAAGGAAAAATATGAGAGGGAGCATTACGTCACGCAGCCAGCCCTGGCAAGCGAACGCTCTGTGAAGCCACGGTGGTGGCCCAACACGTGACCTCTTGCGTCGAGATCACGGAGCAAAACTCGAGATTTGCGGAGACGTTAGATTCCCAGTAGCTACGTCAGTAGTTTTTCTTCGGTGCGCGCTTGTTCAGCTGCCTTGCCGTGACTCTGCCTGCAGAGCGAGAACACTAAAACCAACTGCGCACTTTGACGTGCAATCACGTGTTGGGCCGACAGGTTTGACTTCAATCGCGTTGCGGTACGCTCTCTCCTGTCTTTTCCCTTCCATGGCTGTGAGCTACATAGCTCCATATGGGATCGATGGTGTGTCGATGTGGTGGCGTACTTGAAACGATGAGTTATAAATTGCAGGCAGCGCGCAGAATGATTCCGAAGTCAGGCGCACCTTCGAATTTAAGGACACAGAAATCCCAAAGCGATATTGCGTCTTTTAATCGAGAACGCTACTACGCTTCTCAGCTTTCAAGGACTGTACGTTATAATTTTAGCGAGACCACAGTTACTGATGACGCGCTTCTTTTTTTTTTTATTGCGATATAGACTTGCCCTTAAGGCATAATTCTTGCTGCGTATATGTGTATTATATGTGTGCTGTGAGGCCTGTGTTGTGTATGAACTGAAGCAGTGTTTAGTGGAATCTGTTGACGCGCTTGACTCGCTTCTAATGCACGTAGTGTTGGGATTCACGTCTGAGCAATAGATTCAATATGACTTCACGAAAATTGTCCTAGTCAGTGAACAGTTGTGGACTTGGAGTGTGATCTCCGTGAACTGTTTTTATTCTTTCTTGAGTCCAAATTTTGCAAGAAATAACATGTGTTTTCTTTCAAAATGTAGAGAGAGAGTAAGAGACAGAGAGAGAGAGAGAGTGGCAGCTGGTATTTCCTACTAGGCACCAATTTCTCGTTAAACAATTGCAATAAATTTGTTAAAAATGCCTGACACCTGCACAATTTGTGAATATAAAGTTTAAATTATTTTTTTCACACAAGCCGGAATGACAGTGACACTCTCTGCAAGTGTATTCACGCGCTGTATGCATCACGAATTATTTTTGCTCGTAAACGTAGAAGAAATGTGCAGGCCACAATACTCTTGCCTCGTTTTCCTATATTTCTAACAACCGTTTACCTGTACTTGCATGATCAGACAGCATTCCGATTCGATCTGTCCAGTTTAAAGAATTGAGTCGCCGCACCTTACCTTGAGAGCTATCTAAGGACAATGAACCAGTGCCTTATCAAGCGCTGAGGAAATCCTTGAGTGTTAATGGCTCTGTAGATAAATAAAAAGAAGCTGATTTAAACATGAAAGCTCGATAATCGCCAAACGAGGGCTTGTGCGAGCTCCTTTGACTCTGTAGTGCTATTCGTGAACCGTCACTTTACCCCCATCTCTCTCTTTCTCTCCCTTCTTTCTATTCCTCTACTCCCTTCCCCCAGCGCAGGGTAGCCAACAAGACTCTTGACTGGTTAAGATCCCTGCCTTTCTTTTATCTCTCTCTATCTCTCTTGCCTGCGCACATCGACATCATTGTCCTTGACGTCTGATGTTGAAAAATACAGGTGACTGGCTTCGATGTACAATCAGCCTAAATTTACAAGTACGGTGGTCCTCTGAGATCAAAAATAAGCCCTGCGATTCTCAATTTTGGCCTTGGAGAATGCTAGTTCATGTGTTTCTGAGACACTTAAGAAAGACTAAGAACACACCTTCTTCTGCAACTGCATCATATGGTCATCAGTATCTAAGAATAGAGTTGACTTTTTCAAAACAAGTGTTTTCTCGACGTCAAGTCGATATGTAACGGGAGCGATCCAGTGATTACTCTTCTAGGCCACACTTTATTGCACGAAGAGAGGTGGGTAAAAAACGCAAAGTAATAAACGAACACGTTCTTTTTTTCAACAGAAAACAAGAATAAATAAATTGAAAACAAACCCTGCATGCACATGACATCGACAAGCAAATCTCTATATATGCGAATACGGAGCAAATAAATAGTATCATCACATATACGACAAACGAGACACACACAAAAGCAGGCACTTAAACGAAACAAACAAAAAAAACAACAATAAAGAAAGAGTACGGGAGTAATAGCGACACGGAAGTTCGGCACATAAGTACACGGCTGCAAAGACTGAAACGATATCTAGTGAAAAGTGGACGGAGTGAATAAGAAGCGTAATCTAAGAGGAAACATACAGCGAGGAACGATAATTGGATAAGATGCGCACCAGCAGCGGTGCGTGGTCACCATACAGTGTAATACAGCAGGGGCCTACAAAGTATAGCGACGAAAGTAGAACAGGAACACGAAAAAGGAGAGACACAAAAAGAAAAAAAGAAAGTAACGGGCAGCACAATACCCTCATGGTTAGAAAAGAAGTAACGCAGGACCTCGTGTATAGTCTGAAGACGCGAACTAAGGCAGCGGCGCTGTCCGGTTAAGGGATTTCATGCCCAGCAGGAAGGCGTACAGCGGTGGTCGACAGAAGACAAGGAAGTCGTGAGAGTTCTAAGGAACAGTGTGGCTTCAAGAAGATTTCCCGCTTCCCTCCTTAGGCCCTGAAGGGAGCACCGAGGAGAGCGCCCTCTGCGGCGTGGGCGGCATCGGGACCGGACAGGGCGCTCGACGTGAAGGTGGTGTCGGCTGCCGGCCTGGACTCGGTGCCGGGCTCGTTGGTGACCACGTCGGCCCTGTAGCCGAACTCGTCGGCCACGTAGGTGACCACGCGGGTGCGTCCGTCACCGAGGCTCAGGGAGTAACGGCCGGACACGCGGCCGCTGCCGTCACCGGTCTCCTCGTGACCGTGGCTACCCTCGATGTCGTTGGAGACGTAGCCGAAGGAGTACGGCTGGGGCACCTCCACGGGGGCGGCGATCAGCTGGCAGCTGACGCTCAGGGCGCAGGCGGCCAGCACGGCGATGGTAAGCTGGGTAAAGGGTAGAGAGCAGGCAAAGCGAGTATTGTGAGTGCTTTTTCGGCATGCCGAAGAGTCATTGAACGTGGCTCGAATGTCCGTACTCAAACGCGGTGGCATCACGTTAGGTGTGATACGCCTAATTTCGAATCCCGATGCACTACACGCCCATTCTTCCCTGTGGAGTAGTCGTAACTGACCTCTGGTATCGGAGCCTACCCATGCCAATAGTTTACGGGTGAAATGTCGAACATAGAAGCCGGGCATGTCGGTTGCAAGACTTGCGCCGCACATTTGCAGCGCCAAAGACAGGCACGTAACATGTAATCAAGAGGACGGGGGTCCGTCCTGTCACCGTCATCCTGCGCGTTTGTCTTAAGTGCTGCAAACAAGTGGAACAAAAGCCTTCACTCTCAGGCACTATCGACGTAGGTCTGAACGCTTCAAAATTTTGTTCGCGTCTGATTGCGGTGGTCATACCGCTGACACTCTGCAAGAATCGGCGTGCACCAGCCGCATGAGCCAATTTCTCAACTTATATATGTTGCGCCCCCCTCCGAGCGCCCCCCTCCGAGCCTTTGGCCGGGCAGCTAGCTGTTGGTATAATCCCGTCGCAGGAACTGTCAACAGGCGTAACTGAGTTTTCCGGCGTGAAGGTATATCCGTTTGTGCGGCGAGTGGTTCTTGGCTGCGTGATGGAGCGTAGCTGTGCAATTTTCCACTGCAGGACGCCGCAATCGTCGCTTCCGTCTCTGCCCAGTCGTGGATACGAGCGCGCTTACCGTGTTCATGGCTGCTGCTGCTGCCGCTGTGGTGGATGGTAGAAGACCGAGAGTGGGACCCTCACTCAGACAACCAGGCTTTTATATTCTGTCAGCGGGGCACCAGTTCGGCACGCTTATCAATGACAAAGGCCATAAAGTGCTCCCTCTCCTTGTAGTAATCGTCCTTTGGTCTTTTCGGCATTATCCACGTCCTTTATTTTCACAAAGCCTCTCGCCTCCCCTTGTCGCGCGCATGCGGAGTCGTCGTCGTGGAGCGCCTGGCAAAAAAAAAGAAACTAAAAAAGAAAAGCGAGAAAACGAGATCAGATTTCTTTTTCGTTCGCATCTACCAACAAATGCGGCGGCAGCGAGGGAGGGTAGAAGGCGCTTAGCGGGCGCGCGGAATCACTTCTCTGCAAGGTGTGCAGGCAAGTGAGCGCTATCCGCTCCGGGAGGGCCAAAGTATATCGCGTCCCATCGACATAATCCGAAAGAACGGCGCTGCGGCGCGCAAGGCGTGCGAAGCGTCTCTCCTTCCTCCTCGCCAACCTCCTCGTCGGGAGGTATAAGATGCGCAACGGCCCGCTTTCTCCAAAACAGAAAGGGGGGTGTGATGCGAAGCAGGGGCGGAATCAGTTGTTTTTCAAGGATGTCTGTGGCGTGCTATGCCACCGCCGCCACGTATACAACGGCACAGTCTCGTATCCGGCCGAGGGCGTGCTCCGGAGAGAAGTGGTGGCGGCTGTGCTTCACCGCGGAACGGCAGCGCCCCCCCCCCCCCCGGGAGGAGGGCGGGGGGGCTCAAGAAGCCGTGCGGGAGCCTAAGCCCCCCCCCCCCCCCCCCCTTCGCCACCGTCCCGACAACGGAACCCCGATAGGATAACGCCCCGCTTTGTCCGCAGGAGGAGATGGCTAGCAGAGATACGGACCAAAGCGTATACGAAGCGCTTCTCCCTTTGCCTCCGGCGAATTGCGCAACCCGGTATGCGCTGCGCCTTCCCCTGTTTATGAGTTGCAGATGCGCTTTGTCGGTGCTTGTGTTTGACTCCCTTCGACGGTGTCATCGGGGATGCGGGGCACGAAAAGAGTTCGAGGCCGCGGCTATGCACGAGACACCCGGAGGCGGGTTCGAACGCTGTTGTATTTCGGGCTGCTGCTAATGTTGCTGTTGCTGCTGCTGCTGCGGCCGATGCATGTTGTTGGAGGACTTCAGCCTAGACGTCGTTGCTGCGCGGGTTGCTATAGGAGGAAGGCCGGCATTGGGAGCTCGCGCGCATCAAGATAAAGAGCTGCGGCATCAGCGACGTCGCAAAGGCTCGCCCAACAAAAGAACGCGTGGCGCTGTGGCTTCAGCACGCGCGGAAGTTTAGCTCCGTCGCCGCATCGGCGCGATTAGTGTCGATGGACGTCGCTCGGCGATACTGGATACGGAAGCTGGAGATTGTTTGATCGCTGCCAAATGACAACATCGGAGGAAAGGGGGTGTGTAGGGAGGGGAGATATACCGGGACCATTACAAACGTGGCGCCGGGGGCTTTCCATGTGGCTCACACCAAGTCGCAACCAAATGCTCAGATACCGCGTGTATTTGCTTTGGCTTAAACGGTGATATAAGGCAAGGAGAAAGGAGTAGAAAAGAAATAAAAAATACGAATTAGTGCCTCTAAGTACAAGTCAGTGAGAACGTTCGATAAACTCTGCAGGCAACGTTGATATTTTAGTGAGCTTCGGAATGTGAGCAAGAAGAGGCCATAATTTTCATCGTTTGTCATTTTAAAATGTCGACCGGCATTACAGACAGCGGTATATAGCTGTTCGGCGATTGACATGGTGGTATCACTAGAGTAGCGACGAATGAGTTGAGCCTGCTATGAAGGATGCACGAATATTTCTCATAAGTGTCTATGGCATGAGACATTCACGTGACACATAATGTTATATAACGCAGGTAAAGCTCAAAGAAAACACAGACAGCGGAAAGAATGAGGACATTCAAAGCGCTTATGTATGTCTTAATTCTTTCAATTGTCCGTGTTTTTATTTGCCATTTACTTGCCTTAATATGTCACCGTATCAACTTGCTCAGATACAGACTGTAGCGAAGTTATATAACTTCACCAAATCCCTTGAGGATTTCGCGCCTATAGCGCACATTTAACTTCCCCTATGATTTCTCTGGTTGCATTACCCGTCACTTCGTACTATTGTAACCTGCGAAAAATTCAGCCCGTCGGATGGCCTTATTCTCTGTAGCGCAAGAGGTTGATTAAGCATATGCGTGAGAAAAAAAAAAAAGAAAGAAAAAAAGGAGTTTAAAAGAGAGTCTAAGAAATTGTTTTGATCATTTGCATCATTGCTCCCTTTGATTTAATATCTTCATAATTTCATCCCGCCGAGAGTCGGTTTCTACTATTTGAGAGTGACGCTACTTTGTTCTCCCCTCTCTACCTCCCTTTCCTCCGTCCACAGTGCAGGGTAGCAAACCAGATTATTCCATTCCTGTTAACCTGCCTGCCGTCCCCCTTCCTTCGGTCTCTCGGTGTCTTTTCAGGAAATGTTTTTTTTTTTTCCTTTCCATCTTTCTTTTTCTTGTGTTTTCGTTTTGCTTTTTTTTTCCTTTGGGGCGATACAAAGTCGCTGCATCGACGTACTGGGCAGTGACCTTCCAGCGCTCCTTTTTGTTGCTGTCATTTGTCGCTTATTGATTTAAGAAGCAAAACTATACACCGCTATCTCAGATCAAATCGGAGGCTAAGCGTCATTTTCTGTTTTCTAGCGCCTGCTCACGCTAATGTATACCTCGAGCAGGCTATGTGCCACCAAGGTTACGCATGTCCGAGAGCAGATATTCGTGCATTGTTAAGCTTCTGTAATTGAGATACCTAGAGATTTTAACAATGGAAGGCGAAGAGGTTAACCAGGGATCTTAATCTGCTCGGCTAACCTGCACTGATGCATACAGTGAACGGAGAGAAATAGTAGAGGGACCAAGAGGAGAGAAATCAAAGGGAAGTTAACAAGAATCGTTTGGTTGCTCTGTGCTGAGGGAAGAGAGACAGAGAGAGAAGTACTGAGGGAAGGGGAAATTCTGGAGGAATGAGAAGGAAAGAAGTGAAGCCGGGAAAGAAAAAAACTACCCATGCACACGCGATCAACCGCCTATTGACTTTCAAATTATATCGCTCGTTTATTATGCATTCAAAGTGAAAGAAAGAAAAAGGTGCAGCGCGAGCGTTAAGAGAACTTGGCGAGAAAAACTGACAACGACACACCCGCGCGGGTCAGCTGAAACATCGGCTTACTTCGATGTGCGCAATTAATTGGTTGCGGTTAACGCACGTATTTCTGTAAGTCCGGAATAGAGGAACTCGATGAACTCGCAGCTGTTGAATATAACGAAATATTAAATACGTATTCATTCAGACGCTTTACTGGAACAACAAAATAGATGTGCAGAACAGGACATATTAGAAAAAAATTATTTTTCATGCGTGCTCGGTCACTTGGAGAGTGACAAACACTGGCCTTTTCACTGGTATGCAGTATCAACCGCTTTTTTTTTCTTCTGAAGGGCGTCTCCCTGGATGCATTGCACCGCGCATAACGTGCCTCGCGAAGCCACCTCGAAGCTTTTCGTGCGAGACGTTACTAGCGCCGAGCCTTCAGTACTGAATCGCGCGCGGTTTTATGCCTGCCTATCCGTATTTTTCATCCCTGCCGTCGCCGTCATAATAATTATCACCATCACTCTTTGCCACTGATTTCAGCTCCTTTTCCCTTTGCCCTGCGCAGAGTAGCCGGTATCAGCCGTGGTAGCTCAGTGCCTATGGCGTTGCAATGCTGAGCGCTAGACCGCGGGTTCGATCCGAGCAGCGGCGGTCGCATTTCGATGAGAGGGAAATGCCAAGAAAAATCGTGAACGCTGAAAAAGCGAGATGGTAAAAACTAATCCGGAATGCCCCACTTACGGCGTGCCTCACAAACAGATCGTGGTTTTGGCACTAAAAAACCACAAAATTTAATTCTTCGAATAGCCGGTCAGAGTGCGCTACCTCGAGCTGACCTATCTGTTTGCCTGCTAATACGTGCATCTTCACCTCCTTCTTTTGTTTACCTTCTAGGCCAGTCACGGATGCTGTTGGAGTTGCGCAAGGCTTGGAACGCACGTTACCTGGGAGTTTGATCTCGGGGAAAAGTTTACTACGAGCAGCCTTTGAAGAAAGAAGTATATGCACTGACCTAAATTTTGAGAGGTTGTTTGCAAGTATATTTTAGCCATAGCCAAAGTTATGACAAGTAGCTTAGCGATTAATTGTCTTGGGGCAAGGAACCGACCCAGAGGGATTTAGCCCTAATTGGTGTTATTTGAGATATACTATGCTGTGATCGTCTGCGGTGTTCGCGACCGGCTGTGACAATGTGCCTGTGATAGGTCTCTATCTCCCTATTTTGTTCTTATCCTTCTAATCTCATTCCTCCACCAATGCAGGGCAGAAAATCGGGTTTTATGTTCCCGCTAACCTCTCTGCCTTTCTTTCTTTTGTCCCTTTAGTGCTACTGCCCGTCCATTGAAAGTGAAAGGCCACAACTCCGCACAGCTCCAAGCCAGGTAGCCGGAAGACCTTTCTCGCATGGACAAGATATTTGTATCACGGCCTCGCATATGAAAGCTGCAGAAGGCCACAAAATCGCTGCTGCTATTTCTGAAGACTGCCGGACTGAGTGATCATCTGTGATACAGAGCAGATAACTTTCACTACGCTGGCAACATAAACACTGGACTTGCTCTCCTTATCGTAATCATTCACTCCCCTGCCCCCCGTGCAAGGTAGCCGACAGGGCTCAGGCCATGGTTAGCGTTCCTGCCCTTCATTTGTCCTTATCTTTCTCTATCACGTCACTATCTCTCTATTTGTGTTATAGCACAGGAGATACACTGAAAAAGAACGCAAAACACAGCCCACCGAAGGATTTACGTTCTCTTTCGTGCGGCGCAGCGGAAAGACTGCCCAACCAACAAGACCACAAAGCTGTGCTAGGGATGAAGGCTGCAGTTGAGAGAAGGAGGAAATTGATCGTGCTGGGCCAGTGGAGCAAGATAAATGAGCCAACTGGTAACTACCATTACTCATGTCAGCAAAACTCACGTCTCTCGTCCAACGTACTACCTATAGGTTTATTACGGAAGCTCTGCGTACGTGGCAGCAAGTTCAGAAAGAAAAACGAACTTCTTGTGCTCTGAGACGACCAGCGAGGTGCTTTGGCAATGGCAGTGGAAAAATTAGCTCCTTTCTCATTTGAAGATTTACTCGAAGTTTGGCGGTGGAGGTTACGACCGCGTACAGAACAAAAGTTAAACCAGTATAGTGGAATACTGCTTGCCGTCAAGCGTTTTGATTGCCCTTTGTAGACAGGTACATTCAACTTTCTTTTTTTTCGGCACCACCACCTGTGGCCATTGCAGCCAAGAGGAAACGATCCGTCATATTCCGTGCCAGTGCCCGCAGTAAAGTCTGCCGAGACAATTGCTTTCCGTCGTGCTCGAACAGTTGGACGACCGGCTTCTCTCGGAAGAAAGAAGTTTCACTTTCACACTGCATCAGAAGGCCGTGCAAGCGCAAGTGCGCTTCACGAGATCGACTGGCCTGTGTGAACGCCTCTAATCAGAATGCCCTTCCTGTTAATTTCTTTCCTTGTTCTTTCTCCCTCTTTTGTTTCTTTGTAACCTCAATTTCATGCACTCTAGTGCAGGGTGGCAAACAGGAAACTCGCATCTGGTTAACCTCCCTGCAACTCCTTTCTCTCTCTCTCTCTCTCTAAACTATTTTTCTTTTTGCGTATTCAATTTCGTTCAGCAAACTGCTGAAGAGCAGTTGCTACCATTACCATTGCTTCATTTCTGCATCTATTTGCGATTGCATGCCTCATTCTTGGTACGCGCTTTGTAATACGTGCTGGGATGCTTCTCTTTTGTTCTTCTAAACGATGACATAAATATATATTTTTTTATGGACAAATAGTATATTTTCTGACTAAACATTAGTATAATCATAATTTATTGAAAAAGTTGCGGTTTGCTCAAGGTAGATGAGATCAGCCAGAGGCAAACCGTTCTCAATCTGGTACGTCCGGTTCGCCAGTTGATCTTGTCGCTGGAAAGTTGACACTATTCAAATTAATCTCAGAGATGATATTTTTTTCATTCTCTATCAAAATAGAAGATGACAGCGTTATCGAAGTGTCATTTTTTTTTATGTGTTAACATCAGGGGTGTGTTAAAGTGAAAAAAAATGTGTGTGTGCGAATATACTTATAACTGACATGGTCTGCTGTGGACAACTGTCAGTTGAATTTCACTCTTCGAAGAGACAGGACGTGTGTCGAGTGAGGTCCTAACACTTTTCAATGTGTTGAACGCTGCTTAAATCACTGATCCAGGACCTCAAAGAGGTGCGATGTAATGCTAACGCATTTCTTTTGCATCTATCACTAAAAGGCCACTGAAATTTTTAGGGATTGGACTACAATAGAAAATCAATGTTTCAGTGGTGCCATAAGCGCAGCTTATGGCAAGGCCCGCCAGGCGACTTGTGTAACGTGGGTTGAAGCTCCGTGCAAGTTCAACACATGAGCAGGGATGAGAACATAGATGCTTATCAACATCCTTTGAACAAAACTCCTCGCAAGCTCCATGTTTCAAAAGCTTGACACATCAATAGCTCCCAAATTACAAATCTGGTAGATATATATATATATATATATATATATATATACCAGACTTGTACGTAACGAATTACACGCAATCTATTGAATTTTCGAAAATTTCGAACTTTATTCATTGCTTCGTATAATTGGTAACGATCACTGTAATTCAATTACGTTTTCAGTTACCAATTACATGTAACCAGTTACTTTATTGACGAGACAAGCTGTAACAGACGATGCAGCTTCAAGAATCTGAATTCGGCGGGAACTGCAGTGAAACGCCCCAGGAAGGAAAAAGTTGAGAAGGAAAGGCAGGGAGGTTAACCAGTTTAGCTCAACCGGTTTGTTGCCCTACACATGGTAGCGGGATGGGGGAGGGGGGTGAAAGATGGGGAGGAAAGAGAGAGAGAGAGCACATAGCATAGCGCACACACATCGTCAGTTACAGTCCGTCACTCTTGGGGGTACGTGACATCACTGTCAGAGCCGCTTGTTGAAGCCCATCTCTTTCAAAAACCGAAGTAGTCCCCAGGTCGTGCCATGCAGCAGCCTCGCGGATTTTCAAACAGGCAAACCCAGGAGTTCAGTATTTATTTCGTCATCCTAACGCTCCACCACATGTAGGCCGACGAATTGAACCCGTACTGGTATGTATCGATTATCGACGGCCGCTTATGACGTTATTCAGGAAATCCAGTACGGACGATTTTTTTAAACGTTTCATTGGTCCAACGATAACCATCTTCTCCAAGTATCAGCAACAATGAAGCGGTGCACGTCCTAGAGGACCCAGATGCTGAATAACTGTATACCTTAGCAGGAGCCGTAGAGAGAGAGAGAGAGAGAGAGAAAGGATGCATAGAAAGGCAGGCAGGTTAACTAGAGGTAATTCCGGTTGGTTACCCTGCAGGAGGGAAGGAGGGGGATAGAAAAAAGAAAGTAAGTGAAAAGGCGAGGGAGATACAGAGAGAAAGAGAGACGAGCATAAAGAAACCGCGTACACTATAGAGCGGAGTTCTTAAAGTCTATCGTGAAGGCCCGTAGACCGCAGGAACCTTAGTAATGCGAGTAAGGCCTTCAACACGGATGTTCTTTGGGAGCACTGACCTAAAGCTTTTAGTTCTGATAGTGTACGATTGCCCAACTGGTCCAGCACTATGCACATCACTTGTCTCTGGGCGCTGTATCACGGGCAGACACATAATATGTGCGAGCGTGTCATCGCTGCTGCATGTGTCGCACGTGGGGCTGTTGGCCATTCCAATAAGGAAGGTATGAGTTCGTAAATGCAACGCCTAACCATAGATGGTACATCATGGTCTGTTCACGTCGTGGTATAACCCAGGCGGTAGAGCCTTATACATTACAACACCGCCCTACACTCCCCCCCTCCCCCCCACCATCCTGCATATGATGTCTTCACAACAAAAACAAGGGAAGTTAAACGCATAAATCTTGAAAATGAATTATTAGTGAAGATAAGTAATGTGTGAATAGCTGCAGAGGAAGTACCGAAAGTGCCAGGCCAGCCGGTTCTGTTTACGGCATCTATGCAATGCTAATAAATGTTCGGAGAAAAGTAACGTAAAAATAATCGATTTATTTTCAGTACTCCCTCAGTTACTTTAGTGGGGCAGTAATCGGTGAAATGTGATCAATTAGATATTTCAATGCAGTAATTGCAATTGTAAATCGGTTACTGTGGTGGTTGGTGTAGTGGCATCAGACGACGCCGGCCGAGGGGCAGGCTTACGGAGCGGGCATAACGGCCTGGGCGAACGAGAAGGAACGAGGAGTCTTCCGCTAACGAGGACCAAACGAAGCCTGCGTTTATTTTAACATGGGGAAAGAGAACGCGGCGGGGAAAGCTTACGACGTTGGGCATGGCGTGGCGCTAGTGATCAGAGTACTTCGAAACCGAAAGTGAGGATATAACAGTTACCTTCTTTTCTGTAACATGTATTAGCCTGTAACTTGTAAAGTATACAAATCTTGTATATACACAGTGATAAATCGACCTATGGCATGCGCACAAATAAATGACATGTTCCTGTGCTGAGGGCAGTCAAAAGAATCGCCGTTTTCTTTTTCTTTTTTTAACGTGCTAGGTTGCTTATATGTTTGGCAGTTTTGAAGAACGAGTGGTGGAGCTATACTGTATTCGTTTGTGAATTTTCGATGCGTACCTGATTAAACAGAATTTAAAACCGCAATCCCTATAGATAGCCTGTATTCTGAGAAAGGGCTGAGAACGTAATAACGGTGAGCGAGCGAGTGAGTGAGAGCACATAATTACCCGAAGCGTTTTGTGTCAGGGTTGCCTCCCATTATACACCACCCAGAAGGGACGCAGTTCCGCTTATCACCCATCGGCAGTGGCGGCACTGTGACTGCTGGCATACTGCACGGCGAGTCAAAAGAATAGGTTCTGGGTTTCCAAGGGTGGCTCGAAGGAGGACTGAGCACGCCCTGAACTCAATTTGCATGCATCTCAACGATTCGATCAGTGCGGATGCAGCTCCGCCCTATCCTATGCAACCACGACGGTGATCGAGACGATTGATGGCGTCGTGGTTTTGCACCTCCGCGCGATTTCTGGCATTTGGCCCGTGCGCTGAGTGTGCTACATTTTGTTTTCTTTGTGTTCTCACCAGAATGAAGCATTCACCAGATAACGAAGCAGCACTTCGCTCACCGATAGGTTCGGGCCCGATCGTCCGGCGACACCTTAACATGAATGAGAGTTATAGACTATTCGACTGCACTCTCCATTTTCATCGACTCTACTAAAGCATTCGACTCAGACACATTACTTTATTAGCCAAATTGTCTGCAACCGGCGTTGTTGGCCCGGCCTTATCACCCATTGAAAGCTATCGATCTTACAGGTAACGAGTTTTCTGTTTTAATGCAACGCTTTCGAATTCATTACAACTAACAAAGGAGCACCTCGAGGCTCAATACTTGGCCCTGCATTATTCTTACTTCATATAAATTACCTCTCTGACTGCCTTACTGAAACTGAAGGAGGAGGAGACAAAGGAGAGGAAAGACAGGGAGGTTAGCCAGTGTAAGTACCGGCTGGCTACCCTGTGCTGGGGAAAGGGGTAAAGGGAATAAAAGGAGAAAGAAGAAGAGGAAAAAAATGGAAAAAAAAAGAAAATTCACACAGTAACGCGAAACTACGCGCTACAACGTTCAAAGGCGGTCGCACAATTCGCATGTCCTTAAAAACTTCAACAAAGCCCTTAAGGCCTTGAGTGCCGAAGCCCGTCTGGACCAATGTCCTAGAGCTTTTTCCTCTGTAAAGGGGCGATTGTCCAGTTTTGCGAGAGCGGTCACGAGCACTTTTCTTCGCACTGAAACTGAAGCTTTCTATTACGCAGATGACACCGCAATCCTTGCTATCGAATGTTATGTCGATTCTTTGAGCACTAAATTAAACACAGGTCTAAAGAATAAATTAAATCGGTGCCGACGTCACTCTCTCCATATTAACCCTTCTAAAACGTCATTCGTGCTTCTCTGTTCCAGTCAAAAGTCTCCACCTTGCAAACCATCAATTCGTTTCAACCACGCCATACCCATTGCTAATTTGAAACGTAGTTATACGTAAGAATATTAGTCAAGGCCCGATCCTATTTCAATACATCAACATTGCTTACGCTTTACTACGCCATTCATTCAAAACCGCATTAATTACCGTATAACAACATGGGCTAATACTTAGCTGATCCATCTAGCTCCGCTCCAACATTTACAGAATCAAAGTATCAGAATCTTAACTTTAAGCCAATTCCTTCTGTGCGCCTTCACAAAGCGCAGACCACTGCCAATCATCAACCTCGTTAAATGTAATTTTTCGGTCGCCTTCTTCTGGGAACTTAACGATCTTCTTCGTGTAAACATTTTCTGCAAGTCATGTCTCGTTAACATAGATAATGCTATATTCTCTGAGCATGGCTATTTTCTTGTACCGATGACATGAACTAATTAGAGAAATCACACTGCGCACTTTTCAGCATTATCATTTTGGAATAACTTGCCGTTAGATATTAAATTGTCTCCATCGTTACGTGCTCTTAAACAAGTATTATCTTATTTTGTGTTACATAGCTTACTTCTGATGTATGCTGCAGTATATTGCTGTTGTTTCCATATTCAGGCTTTTGAGTGTGCATGCGATATTGCCGTATTCACGTTCTTCGATCCCGGCCGTGGCGGCCACATTCCTATGGGAGCGAAATGCCAAGGCTCTCGAGTACCGTGCATGGGGCGTATGCTAAAAAGTCCCAGGTGGTCAGAATTATTCTGGAACCCCCCCCCCCCCCCCCTCTTACAATCACGTGCCTCAAAACCAAATTGTGGTTTCGCAACGTAAGACCCCGGATTAATTGCGTTGGGGAGGAACGGCATCATTCCTCAGAAAAAAAAACACGATAAACCTACTGAGGTGACGCAGTTATCATGTGACGCCTGCATTTCCCATTTGTACGCTCCTTTATTTAAAGCGAGCAGCAGAGGTATTGCGCGAACGACGACTGCGCACTTGAGGCTGCTGGTGGCGCATGCAAATCGCGTGTTTGTTTGCATCGTGCTGTAAGCTATGCCCGGCTTTCTTTTATTTTTCCGTAACCACGATCACTCTGGCGAACAGTTGCAATTCGCCGCGCGTCCTCGCTGTTTACATTCGAGCACATTCGTTTCCCCGGCACAAGCGAAAGGTCTTGTGAAACGAGCACTTGGCCACCGGGCATCTTGTCGACCAGCGTTTGGATCTCCTGTGGCGATAAAAACGGTGGCAATGGTCCAACGGACGCAATGCTCCGCTCTACCGAAGCCGTTTGTCTCGCTAAAGCACACAATGAGCAACAGTGAGCGTATATCCATATATAGCCACCATATTTGCATTGTTTGACCAATATAACAAAATCAACAGTTGTTACCTGCTTGTACGTTATCGAAAACGCACGCATTCGTAAGTCAAGGAAGGCAGTAGTAATTGGTGAAAATAACTAAAAAATATTGAACACGCAGACACGCACACGCACACGCACACACGCACAAAGGGTCGATTGACCCTTTTCTCGAAGCAGTTTGCTCTAGAGAAACGAGATGGCACTTTCGGCGGTGCGCCACACGTTGCCTCAGCGAAAGCGCAGGAATAAGAAACCGTTACCCCTTCTGCCCTGCTTCTGTGCGGTCTGCTCCTGGAAATAAAACTAGGTTTTCGCCAACGCACTCTGTTCGGTAGATTTGGAAGATTTGGAGTGGTGGAGTGAAGACATGTGCAGTAGTTGGCTAATATTGTGACTGGTATATTAAGGAATAGAACGAATCTGTGTGTCCAAGGTCACGGACCACTGCTACATATGGACTGCCTGTGTTGCCGGCTCTTCTCGATGCATGGTTTCCCTCGAGAAGGAAATAAAAAATTCATTCATCCGGTAGCGTTGAAGCGTTTATCTCTAAGGAAAGGACTTCTTTCCAGAACGGCTGCACGAGTGAGTACCCCTCGTCATACCATGATAAAGGGAGTAGCATCGCTTTTTGGCATCTAGTACTCTATAGTACGTTTCTCGCACGTTATCTACACACATCCACCCCAATTCGCACGCCAACTTACGCCCGCTCTATCGTCAAGGAAGGAAGGAAGGAAAAAGTGGAGAAGGAAGGCAGGGAGGTTAACCAGTTTTGCCTAACCGGTTTGCTACCCTACACATGGGAGGGGGATGGGGGGGATGAAAGATGGGGAGAAGAGATAGAGGGCACATAACACGGCACACACATCGTTGGTTACAGTCTGTCACTCTTGTGTGGCACGTGACATCACTGTCACAGTCGCTTGTCCAAGCCCGTATCCTTCATAAACCGAAGTAGTCCCTTCGTCGCCTTCAGCTGCGATGTCTTCAGTCGGCGATATGTGAAAATGGTTGCAACTGACAATGGTCTACTGTCAAGGTGCGCTAGAACGGACGCCATGGACTGTCTCTGAACATTATATTCAGGACAGTCGCACAGAATGTGTTCCAGCGTCTCCTCGCAAAGACAGGCATTGCAGAGAGCGTTGTCGGCCATTCCAATGCGAAACGAGTAAGATTTCGTGAAGGCCACCCCTAGCCATAAGCGATAAAGCAGGGTGGCCTCACTTCGGCGGAGTCCGGTTGGCATACAGAGATGCATCAAGGAGGGCAGGTCGTGTTGATGATCGCTGCGGTTGGTCTGGCTGCTTGGTGTGCACCATAGAGAGAGCGTGATCTCCTGTGCAAGCACTTGAAGTCTGCTGGCTGCGTCGGAACGTGAAAGTGGTATGGCCTCTTCCTGTGTGTCTTCAAGAGCTGTCCGAGCGGCTTTATCGGCGTCTTCATTTCCGATGACGCCGCAGTGACTTGGCAGCCACTGAAACGTCACGTGATGTCCTTTCTCATGTGATGTATGAAGTAGGCATCTAATATCGAATACGAGCTGTTCAGATGGCCCGCGACGCAGAGCTGATAGTACAGATTGTAGGGCTGCCTTTGAGTCGCTGAAAATTGACCATTGTCGAGGTGGTTCCCGATTGACAAAACAAAGTGCAGCTCGAAGAGCAGCTAGTTCCGCAGATGTAGATGTCGTTGGGTGGTCAGTCCTAAAGCTGATGGTAATACCTCTTTCTGGGACGACTGCAGCACCGGACGAACACTGGATGTTTGTGGAACCGTCAGTATAGATATGTGCACTGTCTGCGTACCTCTCGTGCAGAAGAAGCAGAGACAGTTGTTTCAGCACAGGCGACGACAGCTCAGACTTTTTCCCGATTCCTGGCACGTTGAGATGGACTGTGGGGCTGACAAGGCACCAAGGGGGCATCGATGGTTTAGATGCAGCGGTGAAGCCCGAGGGAAGTTTGTCGTTGTACTTGACAATAGTTTTTGAGAATGATGCTTGGTGCCTGTCTGAAGGTAGTGTTGCAAGGTGGTGATAGGGGGCCCGTGCCAAATGTCTGATATGCGTTCTCAGGGTTTCCACCGTGATGTGAGTCTGCATTGGATGGTCCCGAGCAATCGCAATAGTTGCCTCAGTTGACGTGCATCTCGGCAAACCAAGACAAACTCTGAGTGCTTGAGCTTGCGCTGCTTGCAGAACACGAATATTTGTCTTGCAGGTGTTGTTCAGTACAGGTAGACTGTATCTTAAAAAACCGAGAAAGAGAGCTCTGTATAGTCTCAGCATTGCGTCTACTGACATCCCCCACGTCTTTCCTGTCAGGTATTTAAACAACTGGGAGGTTGCTGTTAGGCGTCGTTTCATGTAAGCCACGTGCGGGCTCCAACAGAGGTCTCGGTCGATAATTACGCCTAGAAATCTGTAGGTTCTGACATAGGAAATGGTCCGCCCGTTGATTGAGATGACATAAGGCGTCATTGGTTTGCGAGTAAACGCCACTAGGGCGCATTTTTCTGGCGATATGCTGAGACCTTGTTCGCACAAGTAGCTCGCTGTCAAAGTAGCCGCTCTCTGAAGCCGTGCACGTATCTGAGGACGTGTGACTGCCGAAGTCCAGAGACAGATGTCGTCTGCGTATACTGAAATTTTGGTGGTAGTTGGCAAGTGTTCAGCAAGCCCAATAAGAGCGAGGTTGAATAGCGTCGGGCTGAGAGCACCGCCTTGAGGAACGCCCTTGCTGGTATAGCGTCGCGTAGTTGGGCCATCGTCAGTTAATACATAGAATGATCTTGCAGATAGGTAACTTGCAATCCATAAAAATACTCGGCCACCTAGGCCAACCGTCACAAGAGCGTCGAGAATAGCCTCATGCAATACGTTATCGTATGCCCCTTTCACATCTAAGAATAAAGCTGTGTAGGAAAGATAATGGAACGGATGATCCTTGGCCGCCTGGAATGGTACCTTGAACACTACAAGATTTATCCGAGTTCCATGGCTGGTTTCCGACGTGACCGCTCTTCCATCGACAATGTAGTTGATCTCGTTTCTTATGTCCAGCACGAAAGGTCCCGTAAACGTTTATCTATCGTCAACTTATCACGTGAATGGTTGCGCCCTTGAATCAATACGCCGAAGCATGGGTGACGACGACTACACCGACAGCACATTAATGTTCGAAGATGAACGTTTCTTAACGGTCCCCACAGTAAGCGAGCGACTATCGATAATACATATTTGATACAAGCTATTACAACGTGCAGAGCATCTACGTTACAAGCTTTATGCCCAGCAAGAACAAATGTATCTCAAACAAGCACAGCCGCAAGCAATCAGGCAGGAATTTAACAATCGGATGGTGACCGCCCGGGGAACTTTACTGAGTTAGAAACGTGACAAGTAGCTGGTTAAAAGTGTTTGCTGAATAAATAACGAAGAGCTAAACACATTGATACTGATTCAATTCATAAGCGGAAAGATAGAATAGCTTGGAATACATTTTAGCCCCGCTTTTACTACAAGCCCCGTACACGTTGCTCGCGCCGTGTGTAAAAAGATTAATGAGCCGCGAAAGTGCTTACCTGGCCTTTGAAGCTGTAGCCGAAGCTTCGCGTGTCGTCCACTCAGTCACCGTCTACGATAAGCGCCGAAACAGAGGTTTTCCGAGCAGCAACAGCTTCATGTAGTACATCTATTGTAAACGCACAGGCAACGGAGGCAGCTGAGGTATAGCAATGGACGCGTCATCACGTGATGAAACACGGCAGCGGCCACGGGATCGCCGTGGAAAGGGTCAATACAGTGTCGCTGTTTAGCGAGCTTCTGTCAGCTGACGCTGTCATCCTCCCATCCTTTGTTCAGCTTCTTGGGATAAAAACGTCGCAGAGCGACAATATGTTATCTGGGACACTGATGTATTTCACCGCTCGTTTCATGTATACGAATATCCCAAAATTTGTGCTAGGCCTACAGTTTATCGCAAATGTGTACGCCTTGCGTAGCGACTGGCTACAATTTGGTTTTACATACGTGTCCCCGGAAGCTTTCGTGATGTTTCTGTGAATTATTTACATTCGTATGTCGCTGTAAAACAGATCCTCAAGTGCACCGCCACAAATGACTGCCTGGTTGACAAAAACATCGCCTCTTAATTGCAGCTTCCCTCTCTTCTTTACCACCCAAAGGTCTTCGCTGGAACATACGGCTATATGCCATGCGTACTGCATTACACACGTCGCAGCTAACTGAACTTGAAATGCCGGCAAGGGTAATGAAAAAGTTTTTATTGAAGTAGGCAAGAAGGAACTTAGGCGCCTCGGAGGTAAAGCTTATACTTCGACAATTTACGCCGGTTACTACCTGCGTAAAGTAATATCACTAAATAAGACAAGAAGAAACAAGTATTACGGGTTTTATAGCACGATTCGATAAATTATAGCAAGAATAATAAATAATAAATTAGTCCGATTCGATAAGCTTGCGGTAACGCATACAAAGAAAAGAAATGACTTTAAAGAAACGGCGCGGTATAGCTCTCCACAAACAGAAGCGCATACGCGATCATAGTTCAATTCCGCTGTCCTATTTATCTCGGCTTGTATGGCAGCCGACGAACTTTCGATAGCGCGCTTATGGAAACGCGAAATGTAGCGAATTCATATTAACCCCGCTTGCAGCAAATGTTAATCACAGATGTGAGGCCTTTCGTCAGTGTCGCAATAGTCCCGGAGGCACACCGTGGTACATAATGCGGGAGCATAATAATTTAATAAATAAATAAATAAATAAATGAATAAATAAATAAATAAATGAATGAATGAATGAATGAATGAATGAATGAATGAATGAATGAATGAATGAATGAATGAATGAAATAAAAAAGTGAGGGGAAGGTCTGCTCCTGCTCCGTATACCAAATAAGTAAACGTTTTTCGCGGTGTACTTTTTTAGGCAAGTCCTCGCACCTGCGAATGATAGCTGCGAACTCACTTGATAGTTAAAAAAAAATGTAAAAGAGAAGAAAGTGAGGCAGATCAAGTAAAATAAAGAAAGACGTAAATGGAAAGCGCGCCATTACTCTTCCCAATGCTTTCGAAAGAGTCGGCATTCACGTGCACGGCCTTTGCGCACTCGTATGCCTTCTTTGCATGGATGGCGTCCCGCTTGGCACTTCCTTCTCGCTAACCCATTCAAATACTGCGAAACCGCTCGGGAATCGCAGCGCATACCAGTACGCGCCCTAGATCACTGCGCAGCTAGAATCCACGTGCTTTACGGTTTTGTTGCGTGCCCTGGGAGCACAGACTTGTTTTGACGTATGGGGGATTAGTCTCCCTGCTTATCGACTGCTCTCGAAGCTCGGGTATCGCATTTCATCCCGTGGAAGATAGGCCAGTGGGCGCGATTTGAATAATTGCGCTGGAAGGGATAGAGCGCGCGGGCATCGTCAGATTTCGCTCGCGAATTCAAGTGAGACGCTTGAGGGGCGGGAATCCACTCTTTGCGAGCCCACATAAAGCGAAGCACTTTGGCTCTTATTGAGGCGGGAGAACGAACGCACCAAGGTAAACAAGACGCGCGCGGCACTGTCTCGAAGAATGGAAAAACTAAACGCGACGGTCGAAATAAAATAATACGGGCTCAGGCCAAGCATACAACGCCTGAGAACCTTGCGGGTCAAGCAGATAATTGATGGCGTTCCTTGCGTTGATCATAAGCATAAAACAAACCGTATGCGATATACTGAATGAACCTGGGGTGGTACACAAAGTGTCCCACGTAACTTGAGCCAAACATTAAATATGTGCAAATGCCACGCAGCTTGGAGATGCTCAGATTATTTCTTTTCACAACATCTAATTAGATAATTATTCTTAATTATTTATTCATGATGGGATCTTATCGCATTTGGAATGTATACGGAACATCACGGCGACAACGACGTGCGAAAGCGCAATTTCGCCTGGAGTGTCTCTATAGTTGCTCTCGCAGTAAAAGACTATAGGAGGGAACATAATGTCAGGCAGCTAGCCTCGGCAAAGCAACCCCATCTGGCGGTGCCCCTCCCTTTCCTTGGTGCCCATCTGCGCATTGATTCAATGAAAATAGGTCTTACATGGTTTCCGCTCCTTTCAAGGCATTATTTGGCTCATGGTGTCTCATGGACGCCTGTGTCGCGATAACCCCTCGCCACCCACTCTCTTCACTATAGATCTTCACAGTATCCAAGCCCTCGGCGGCTAGAAATTACCACTTGATTATCGCGCGACGAGGGCCAATTTCACATTTCCTATGACTAGGCGTCAAAATCGTCACGTCATGCTCCCTCCCATGTAGCCTTCCCTTCCTCCATATAGCGAAGTGGTCATTGAGCTTCAATAGCGCTCCATCGCCAAGCACAGCGTTAACTCTGAACCAGGTGCTCTCGGTGTATGCCAGAAGGCGTTGGGCTGAAGGTACGTTTCCCAAACAAATCCTCGTCGTAGATAATCACCAAGAATGTTTACTGAAGGGCAGTGCCTCCTTAAGTCGAGAGGTGCCGCTGTGCGCCATTCGGTGAAGTTGAGGGAGAGCTTCCTGGCAATAGTCGTAATACGGGGATAATGCATGAACTTTTCGAGGAACTTGTGGGTCCCAGCTGTGCTAAGTATATTACAACTAACTTGTGGATGGTAGCGATGATATGCGATGGGACTTGCATTGATGAGGGGCTGAAAGGACAGCGGGAGTTTCTTGCACGCAAGCGAAGATAGAGAAGCGATCTCGCGTAAGTGGTTTCGATGGCGACCAACTTCATTATAGTGGCATTAGTCGTTTCGCAAGAAACTTGGAGAGCAACAGAGAAATATAACAAAAAACGACGAATAAGATGGCGCCGGAGCTATTGGAAGCAAAAGCTTACGGGCAGAAATAAGTAAGGAGAAGGCTTATATGAAAGCCAACATAGTACAGTGAGGTAATCTCGGCTATCAGGCGTTAAGCTTCACATAGCCGCCTCACTTGGTGTTGGCAAGCTTGCTAGCAAAACCAAACACTATACAGGAAAGCTTAGTTACAGTATTGGCGATCATCGTATGCAACGTCGTCTACCTGCCAATGCTTGAGCCTTGCAAACTATATTGGACTCTGGGAGTGCATCGTGGGGAACAGTTTGTTTAGTGTGCGTAACATGTATTGAAGCTCGCTTTCCCATCATATGAACTGGAAACCTAAACGCCCAAGGGAACTAAAGGGCATGCGCAAGAGAGAGGACTGAAAAAGAGAAGTCGCGTAGCCTTGTGGCGCAGTGCGTCGTATATGAGGTAACATCGGAAAGAATGGAATGTCTCAGTGCGTGCTGCTTCATACAGGGCTTGCTTTGCGTTTTATTTTGTAGTTCATGAAACCAGTACACAGAACTGACAAGGACACACAAACTAGTGAGAGGAACATTGGACAGTGACGTAGACAAACACGCGAGACAAGCAAGGCATGGCGTGCGTACTAGTTAGGTGCTGCAATGTCTAGTGCCGACTACCCCCGTCGAAGCATTGCACACATCGACAAGCTTATCACAACCGTCAAGTAGTGGAGTGCTTCTGTATTGTGAAAAAAAAGTGTTAGGAAAAGCAAAAGAAAAGTAGAAATAAGCAAAAATAAGGAATAAGTATTTGTACACTATACGTATATATGTGACCCGCAATTGTTACTTAAAGCTAGCTTGCTAGTTAGCGTTACGTCAGAAGGGGCTCTGCGAGGATGTTAGGGAGCCGCTCCTATCACAGCGAGGAAGCGATCGGGCAACATATGTATGCGTAGGTGTCTGGGGGAACGTGCGCTAACCGTCTCCAGAGCGAGGAGGGAAATGAAGAAAGAAAAGGAAAGTGACGAACGCAGTGGTCTCAACAAAATCAGATTGCACGAGGCCACGGGACAAAGACAAAAACACAGAACGTACAAACGACAATCAAGATTCCATGTTCTGGCTTCAGCACATTTACAAACAGAGATGGCAGTTTCTTGTCTTTCTCGGATGGGGAGTAACCGGGGACCTTTTCCATTTCTCCTTAACACGCGGCCACTTGCCAGCACTGGAGAAATAGCCAGGGCAGCGCCATCCCGCTACAGGGAACGACGGGGACGTACGTACATGTCTTCTTCAAAAGCCTAAAAGGTCGCGGCGCATGTTGCGCGACGCCTGGTTCGAATAGGAATGGATGAGCTCTTCACAGATGCACGAGGCACTGAAGAACAGTGGCGCAGGTTCTGCTGCCGAAGGGGGAAACATAAATAGGGGGGAGAGAGCCTTTTCGTTTGATTCTTCGCTTCGTGGTCATCGTCGTTGTCCGTGGAAGGGCGTTCTAGTGGTTCCAGCTTAGGCCTTGGACTTGAATCCTCCGGAGGCGAGGAGACGGAGACGCTCGGGCTCGGCGGCGTGGGCAGCGTCTGGGCCGGACAGGGCGCTGGAGGTGATGCTGGCGTCAGCTGGGTTGTTGGACTCGGTGCCCTGCTCGTTGGTGACGATCTCGGGGTGGAAGCCGGTCTCGTCAGCGGTGTAACGGACAGTCCTCTGGCGGCCGTCGGCGAGGGTCAGGGTGTAGCTGCCGGTCACACGGCCGTTGCCGTCACCAGACTCCTCGTGGGTGTGGGTGCCCTCCTCGGTGGAAGACTCGTGCTTGAAGGAGTATGGGATTGGCTGGCTCAGGGAGTCGTCAGAGGAGAGGACGGCGCGGGCGAAGGTCTGGGCGGCCTGTCACGTGGAAGGGCAGATGAAGAAAAAGGAACACATAAGCAACGGTCACTAAGCAGTTTTACCATATGGTATTACTCGATTTTAAGCCTCGAGGTATATATCCAGCTTGCTTATTCTCATCATCACTCCTCACACCCTTCTGAGCAGAGTTGCAGGCTACAGAATATTACCTCAGGCCACCCTCTATGAGTTTCCTCAATAACTTCTTCTCTTTCTCTCTCAAGTAACATTTTCCGTATTCTCTGCAACCTGGCTCGGTGTGATGCGCCGGTTTTTCCTGTCTTAGTTTCATTATGCTGACCTTTGCAATACTGCAAAGTGTCAAGCTAGTGGGGGCAGCTGTAAAGCTCTAATCAAGATTATATCGCGTAGCAAGGCTACATTTGTTCAAATCCCTCAACACCGGTTTCACTAAACACCTTATATTCAACTTCTATCCCAGAATAATATAGCTATCCTAAAAGCCACTGACACATCATCACATAAAGGAAGTGATAGTCACTCGAAAGTACTATCTATCGGATTCAATGGATGCTGCGAAAACATGGCCTTTCTGAGCACACGAATAATTCCTCTCATGCCTTAGAGTAATCTTGATACGAAATTTCGCGGGATGTTTCTTTGGAAATCTATTTTCAGCCGTAACATAAGTACAATCAGGTGCAATGATCCAATTGTGATAAGACAGATACTGCGTGAACAGAAGCGGTACTTACGGTGTCGAGGTCGCCTTCGGCGTTGAACCTCACTGGGACAGCCTGGACGGCAACAGCCAGAGCAAGGATGGCGGCGATCTGCAGCAAAGTAGCATTTTCTTAAGAACTGGGATGTCAAACTCTATAAACGCCGAAAGTTGCAACTGTTGTGCCTAACGTTGATTATCAAATCGTGGCTGATGTCAACAAATCAACGTACGCCGCAATATCTTTCCGACAGAGTAAAGTTGGTTGAGGAGGGCCGCCTTCTCCAACCCTAGCGTTCAAATTTGCCTTTCATTTCATTACTGTATATCGGCAACCATTAGCCTCATCACACTTATTTTGCACGATCAAATTCTCTCGGAAATCAGCCGCTTACTTGAATCCAAGTAAACAACCCCACAACAACAAATCCATGGCAGGCGCGGTCAATAATAACAATTAATTTTGCTCACAATTAAATTGTCAGTTTTTCCGTAGCCACCCATATTTAGACGCTTAATAGTGCAAGTCCCACATTATACAACGGCCGTCGAGGATCCTCCACCGAGTAACGATCCCCTTGTTCCCTCGTTTCCGGCTGTAGGAGCGCATTCGTAAAGCGTAAGGCAAGTAGACGTTGCACGAGTCCCTCTCTTTGTCCACCGGTATCATTAAAGCGTTCCAGGGAGTCCGTCGTACACTCGGAGCACGTGATTTGGAGGAACGAAAAGAATAGATGCCGGGCGCAAAGTCCTCAAGGCGGCGCTATCGTTTTCCTCTCTTCTTCGGCTTCTTTTCGTTTTGGCCCGGAAGGTGGCGTCACAAGAAGTCGTTCGCGTCGTCTCCTTACCTTGATCATCTTGGCGGAGGAGAGGAGCAGCTGTTCCCAAGCACAAGCCGAAGAGAGCAAAGTGAAGTGGTGATGATCTCCGAGTAGCGGACTGTCGCTTTTATACCCATCGCTCGAAGGATCCCCTCGTCGTCCAGCACGCGGTCCAATCCTGGACGGTCACGTGACGCAGAGACGCGGACACCCATTCGTGATGCAGCGCCTTACCAGTTTTCTTCTTGCCTTCTTCTCACCGGGTTTTGCAATTATTATTCCTTCTTTGCTTTCAGACGGTTTTTAGCTTCTTTCCTCCTCAAGTCTCTTAATTTCTAAAGGGAAGTAAAGAGAAAGCCCTCGGCTTTTAGTTCTTTTTTTTTTTTATCTGTGCAGTTTGGCCCCCTTGCCCTCGGAAGAGGTGCCCATCGTCTTCACAGAGAGCAGGACAACCAGTTCATTTCATTCAAGGTTTTTTTGCTTTATTCCAGTTTTGCAGGGTGGCCTCTTGGACAGGCGCATCGCACACACGCTCACACACGCGCGCGCGCACTGGTGCCATCTTCCCCGCACGCAATAACCCCCCCCTCCCCCCTTGCCCCCACTACTGCCCTCTTCCTTCTTTGCCAATGCGTCTCGGCGACATGCGGCTACTAGCTCAAATCGTATTCCGTTGGCGCGCATCTGCAAAAGGTCTTGGATGGCCTTTATCGGCCGGTTTAATCTAGCCGTCCGCGCGGCCGACGGATGATTCTGGTTGGCCTCGAATTGACCGACCGCGGCGACCACAAATGCACACACAGAGACACACGTAGGGGGTGCAGAAAGTCGAATTTCTGCGCGTGGACGCCGAGGACTGAGGAACGCGAGAGTGAAGCGACATGCTGGAAGTGGAGGGGGTGAGCTGGAGGGGATACTGGGGGTAAGTGAAAGGGAGCAAGCAGCAGCACGTCGAATGCCTGAGCGAAGACGGACCCTGAAAACGACGACGGATCTTCCGAGTCCAGTTACATCTTTCTTTGATCTTTTATTTTTTTCTCTCTCTGTTTACCCTCTCGCCCTTCTTCTGACGGTGAAAGATACCACAGGAGCAAAAAGAGCATCTCGTACTTTCTGGAGCGCCGGTTATGATCGCTCGGTCGCACTTCTTCGACGCGGTAAATTCTTTGGCGTGGTGTAGTCATGCGAAACCACGCATTTACGCGGAGAATACGCGAGACTTAGTGGTTTGCTTTCTTTTCTAACGTTAGCGGAGATTCGTGGAGGTGAGTAGCCCTGGAGATTTGCCTCTTCTTTCCGCCTCCCGAGTACACGCCTACGTTTAGCTGTACTCGTCAACCGCAAGAGCAAGAGTTGGGATCACGTCTTGCCAAGGCGCGGTTACACTTCACAGGCTTTAACCAGCTGTGGAGTCCGCTGGCAGCTTGTCGTCTCGCTCGCGCGTGAATACCTGCAAACGATGCAGTCTTGCGTGAGCCGGCCGTTTGTCATTCCTAGCTTGTTCTGTGCCAACGCACGTGCGAGTTTTTTTTTTTTTCTTAGGTTGCATTGAAATGCATTGAATTGCGCCAACGCCGAGAGCGGGAAAGAGCTCCCGCGGGGGCGCCACACTTGAATATGTTGTTGCGTAACGGGAAGGGAGACGTTTGCCAGCCAAGGTCCGTCGTTTCGACTGCAAGGAGTCCCAGCAGCGGTCGCGCTCCCTGTTCCACTCGCGGGGAATGTTTTGCCGTAGCTTTGGGAGTGCCCGCGCAGTGTAATTGAGTCTTCGAGACGAACGGTGCGCTGAATGGGTAAAGGCAGTAGTAGACAAAACTGCAACAGTTGCTTAATGCCGGAGCGACAGCGTCGCGTTCGGCTTTTGTTTATCAGCAGTCGCGATCGTACGGCGCGAGAGATAACGTGAAAAATTATCCGTGGGGTTATCGCGATCCTGAGCTGTCAGGAAAGGACGGCAATTCTGCGCGCGTGTCTTTTGAAACAATGAAAAAGTGGTATTAAATGTCGCAATGGCAATTGGGTATTCGTTCGCACATTCAGAATCAAAGTTCGATTACGATTAGGGTACGTGGGGACACACTTCAGCACAAATTGTTGCTGGCATATTCAGGCAGCCTGTCCTGAGATTTGATATTCTGCTGTATCGTGAGCTGTCCGTCTGAGCATTCCGTCACCCCTAATTCATCCTTTATCATTGCCTTAGTTCCATCCACATGAAGTCTGTCATTTAATTTGGAGGGCAATGTCCGGAACAGTCAAGCCAACTTCTATTCTACGTAATATATCTATGCGAGAATTCACCAGCGCTTACATATAGCCGGACAGCTGTTCGCTGCAACTTATGGTCTTCATATCTAAAGATGCGTCCTGGAACGTAAGCGTGGCTCTTAGCAACTGGGCCTCTAATAAAGCTTAAGAAATCCCAAAGCGTCAGTTTTGACAATGCTAACATCGTGTTAAAAAATTAAATTATGGGGTTTTACGTGCCAAAACCACTTTCCGTTTATGAGGCACGCCGTAGTCGAGGACTCCAGAAATTTCGACCACGTGAGGTTCTTTAACGTGCACCTAAATCTAAGTACACGGGTGTTCTCACATTTCGCCCCCATCGCAATGCGGCTGCCGTGGCCGGGATTCGATCCCGCGACCTCGTGCTCAGCAGCCCAACTAACATCGTGTTAACCGAATACATTAGATATATCTTAACCGACCAAGCTTACTCATCCCGCATCTAAACGCACTGGACGCATGTCAACTGTTCCTCATGTCAACTGTTCCTTTTCCTCGCGAAGTATTCTGCACCCCCCCCCCCCCCCCACTTTATTGGCTCAGCCGGAATAATGACCAGTACCGTGTAATGTCAGTACTATCGCCAGTACCATAGCCAGTTTCATGTACTGATTACATGTACTGTGAAATGGAATTTTCGCTGTTTCTCACCAACGTACTGATTCTAAAATCGACTATGTCTGCTTTTCTTGTTATTTGTTTATTTTATTTTATTTTTATTTTTTGCAGAGCACCCGAAGACTGGAATTATCATTCCTGCTACATCACCACCAACTAGTGTCTAAAAGTTTCGTGTGAAGGCTATCTAGGAATAGTGGATGAAGTAGCCGGTGCCTTCAAGAGGTGCCAACTTTTCCAGTTTATTCTTTCTTCAGCTATGTGGAAAAAAATACAAAAAGAAAAGGCATTTCTATACGTCGCGGGGAAGTCGTGGTCCAGAAGTGCTAGCTAGCAAGCCCAAGCATATGTCGGCAGAATAAGCCGATGCCCACTCATATACTCACACGCGAATATGTTTACATCACTAAGTGACACACGTAAGTGAATGCGAGTGAGTGTATATCCCGCTCGCGGACACTCAATAACACACGCACTCAAGCCCACTCACACTCGCCCGCGGTCATCCTCCGTTAATATGCACGTCCACTCAACATCACCGTCACCGACACTCGTAGGTGCTCACGTTAACCGACACTAACTACTGTTTACACGCTTGTCCATCAAATTCACCGACACTAATTCCCGTTCGTGCTCCCCTCCACTCACACGCACCCTTTGTCACTGACCAATGCTCTATCTCACGCTGGTGAAATGAGCCTGGAGCAAGTATGAGTCACTGTACCCGTGAGTGAGTCTGCCGACCTATGGGCCCAAGTCATGGCCATTGTATCCCGACCATGAGTCGCGCGTTCCTCGTTCGCTTCCAGTACTAGCCGTGATGTCACGCGCCACGACTTCAGATCCCACACCCTCTAAAGCCATGCTTAACAGAGGAATCATACACTAACCAAGTAGTTTACTCTTGTTCACATTACACTCCATGCGCTAGCCCCTTGAGTAGTTCATTAAATGAACTAAAATATTAAAGTCAATGAAAGGAGTTGTGCTACCAAGTCAATAATTTAATAGTGTTCATGCAACTACAATACCATAGACCGCGTCATAGACCATGCCATAGATCAAGCTTCCTTCCAATGGCACTATTTAATGGACCAATGCAAATGCTGCCTGCTCTTAAACAAATGCTTTGCTGGGTTGTTTTCTGTAAAAGAAAAAAAAAAGATCTAGTAGGTGGAGAAAAAGGAAGCGAAATGAAGGTGATGTGGCAAAGCGCTACACTCTCAGCTAAGATCAGGCAGATGTGCTGAGAGATGTGCTGAGGAGAAGGCAGGTGTGCAGATGGACGTCTAAGAGAACATGAACAGATACCTCTTGAACATGAGTAGTGGACACGCCTCTACGATGCTCCTAATTTGATCTGTCATCTGAACCTTCATGTTGAAAAACTGTAAGAAAAAAAACCTATTTACAAAGTATGTGTACACTTTACACCAGGGGTGGTCTAGATTGCTTCGCAGAGTGCACGGCCGTTACGCTTGCAGACGAATTCGCGCTGGTTCGAGAAAGAGTGCGCAACATAGAAATACGAAACAGAAGTGTCAAGTCGTCCGTCACGACGCAGTTTTTCTGGTTAGTACTGCCAGCTGGAAAGGGTAACATTCGATGAAGAACACGTTTTCACTTAGAGGAAGAAAGACTAACAGACACCAGGTATAGAATACTAATAAGTCTATAGTGCCCCGAGGTATACCGTACTGTACGATGAAACCCTTTCATAACGAAAGCGACGACAAATGCGCGAAGTAAAAAAAAAAGAAAAATTAGCAACTCGAAGGGGAGCGTTGAACAATCTCGATGTCCTTTGACCCTTGCGGCGGAATCGGTATGGACAGCGGAAGCCAGCAGATTGCGTGAAGCAAGCCAAGAGTAGCGAGCAGCCAAGAATACGTCTCGACGAGTTCGCGCCGGGTCGAGAAATATGAGCGCAGGTGCTCGGCCCATCAGTCACCCAGCGATGGTAAACAAAGTCCACTCACTTCTTGCCCGAGAGGCGCGATGTCAGTCCATATTAATACGGTTCCATTGATATGGAAAAGGCCGCGAGTATGTCACTGAGCAAATGACTTTTCCGTATCCAGCGCATTCACGGTGGGTGTGGAAGTCCATCACCACCTCTGTGTCATCTCCCTAGCATTCGTATCGGAATTTTGCGAGAGTTGAGATTGAAGGATACTGCTGCATCTCAGGTCAACAGCGCCAAGCTTATTCATTGTTCCCGTCTGATAGAGTGAGAAGGAAGACATCCTGTATTATCGATGTTCCTGACTACATCTGCATAGAATTGTCAAAAATTATTATATTATGCGTCGCAGTTGCATGCTCAAGCCATTGCTCAAGCACGCGGTAAAAGAAAATCGATTATGAGCAGTCTGTAGCGATGTTAAAAACTGGTTGGCGAAAAATCAACGCTGTACTAGTTTCTATAATTGAATGAAAGATAATGCCATCAAAAATTTACGGTTTTCTAAAGTGATGATGCACGCTTTTATAGGTGTAATTGTGCCACCTCTCAACCAAAAGAGTCACCGCTGAGAACAGGGCTGTACCGGAGGTTTTATTGCATACTTCATGGCAAAAAGCGCTGCTACAAAGTTGCAGCGCCATAGTTTTGTCTGGGTCTTGTTTCTCTCTACTATTCACCTGTGTACCCAACAATACCGCGGCTGATATGGTTATTCGCGCCCGTTCTATAACAGCACTATTGTAAATGTGAATGCGACGCAATTATTTGTGTGTATACGACACACACACACACACACACACACACACACACACACACACACACACACTTGGTGGCAAGCAAGTTACGAGAAACAATAAATATGGCGCATTACTTTCGGGACAAACACGTATTTTTCTACTTCTTTAACTTTTCAGGCACGCCTGCAACTATCGAACCCTTAACCCACTTACATTTTAATGCGGTAGCATTAGAAGGTTGTCGAAGTGGAAGAAAGTATATGCACGCAAATGTGGGGGAAGGCGGTCAAGTGGCAGACGAATATATATATATATATATATATATATATATATATATATATACACACACACAAGGGTGTTTCAGTTTACTTGGGCCAAGTATTAAAAGGTATCCTTTTTCCAATCCACCAAGCTGCGTAATTAACACAGTTTGCTTAATTTTCTTTTTAAGAATTAACTCTAGCGAAAGATCATCAACACAAAAGTTGCAACGCTTGTTCTGAAACATCGCATTACTTCATGTATGCTCAGATAACTGCCCTGTTTAATTTTCTCCAGCCTTTCTTTAAAGTGTGCGAAATTTAAAAAACAAATTTCCCGCGACTGCCGGCTAACGCGCTGCGCTTTTACTGCCCTCAAATGTAAGTTGAAAGATTTAGCAAAGGCTGCTCCGCGCACTGAGACCAGGCGATGGTCGAAGGTGCAATGAGGGTGCACTGCTGTCAGGGGTGTGCAGTCTCGAGTCGACACGTCCCGACGAATGTCCCAGAGTACCGCGACCGACGAGCAAGTGGTCGAAGTTGCAGCGTTGCATCACGTCTTGACAGTGGCACGGGCAGCCGCTGGACTTGCTCGCGAAGTGAAACATTTGAGCTGACGAGCAGCCAAACACGTCGCCGTAATTTGCAATTCAAGACATGAATAAATGGCAAATAGATAACGTATATCATGTGGCTCGTAGTCCGACGTGTGAACTGTAAAAAACCGTCTGTTGTTCAGGGACGCTTAAAAGATAGTCACCATGTGTTCTTCGTCCTTTCATTTGAGGGAACGCGAGCGTAACGTAAGGAATCAATGCGTGTCGATGGCCCTTAAACCAAATCCGGACCAAAGGAAACAGAGTTCCGTAACGGATACTGTGTATAGATAGTATGCAGACCTCCCATAGCCATATGGAGAAGACTACAAAACTGCGAAGTAGTGTGCTTAAAAACTGTAGACAACGATACATGCAGGCTTTCAAAATTCATTGTGCGCTTTTCCGTGGAATGAACGCGAGTAGTTCAGCGTTCCAAGCATAAAGATGTAGCCTACCGTAGGCGTTAATTCAGAAGCTCTCTCTAGGAATTTAAATACTCAAGTGCGTAACTCAAGCTTGCCTATACTTTTACGCTCCAAGCTTGCTAGAACAGGTTCGGAGTGTAAAAAGTAGCTGAATTATATATAGATACATCGGAGGCGTTAGCCGTGTCTGCTTCGCCTTGCGCATATATAAGGTTTCATTTTATTTCATTAGCATACATTATTACTACATTAGTACGGGGAAAACACGCAAGCTGGACTCGGGAAAAAGAAAGTTACCATACCACATGTCATGTACAAAATTTGAAAGGGAGCTTTTACGGTTTTCTCGGAAATAAAACTTCAAAGAATTAAACTGCATTTGTTCTCCATGGAACAACACAAGGAATTACAAAACAAATTATGAACCAGCAAGCAAGAATGTATTAGTGGGTAAAGTTGTGAAAAGAGGGTAAAGTTAGTAGCGGGTGCAGTTTGTACAGTTAAGTGGATAAATTCGACAGGCGTACTGTGTATAGTAAAAAAAAAAAGAAATACGTGTCCACCAGAAACCACACAAAACACCTACGCGATTAACAAAGACTGAATGGCAGAACGCAATAGTTTCAAAAGAAAGTCAGCTTCAAGTGAGCTGACCCAAATAAAGATAAAAGTCATGTGTTCACAGTATAGCTGATTTGGTATAAATTTGATCAAGAATTAACTTTCTTTTCTGTACGGCTTCATGTTCAGAAGTATATATATTTTATAAACTGACCTCGATTGTTTGAAGTCGGTGCTTATCGTACATGTGGTAATAGAAGGTCAATTAGTGTTGTAGCGGACATCGTTATCAGTCGTACGAGATAAAACCTGAAAGTACGCTTGCATGAAATAGTTATAATTAGAAAAGTATGGGAGGCAGTTTACAGAAAGGGGCAAAATGATATAATAGCAAAAGCCGCTGAAACGAGTAAACCGGTGGTATACTGTAATATGAACCTATGTGCCAAGAACAGAATGGGAACCACTGCGGATCTCTCAGCCACTGGGAACAGCGGCACACTCGTGATGCACTTGAGTTGCATTACGAGTCGAGAAGGGCTTTTAAGCGTCGTGCCACGAAGTGAACTGGCACATAATTAACTGGTGCTTGTGTTAGCGGACAGGCAACTGAAAAGAATACTGAACAATTACAGACCATAAGACCTATGGGCATTTAGAGCGAAATAGAAATAAAGGAGGCAAGGGAAAGGTGTGCGCTAATTATTTCGACTGTCCGTCGGTCTGACATTCTTGAGTATGAACCAACTAGCCCAACAACACGTGCTACTGAAGCGATTACTGCTTAAAGCGTAAAGCACCACTTGACGTATTTTCCCATTGCAATGGCGACTAGCCACAATGTGTCTGAGGGTTGCCCACTGCTGCTATGCAACCTAGACGAAGTCAGAAGGCCTTCTCTTTCTTTTATTTTCATTTCAATAAAAAAAGCGTTCCAAGATTAAAGAGGGACAGATCGACAAGCACGCATTCGATGCGTAACGTGAAGTTCTTATGCGAGGTTCTGCGATAACAAAAAGCAAGAAAGAAGCCCAGTTCCAATTACGATTGCATTCTCACTTCCGTGAATTCATGGAGGAAGTTCTGTTCTATGAAGCTTTAGCTCACACTCGTTAAGGGATTTTTGATTATGCATACCTACTTATTTTAAGCAGTGCTATTCAAAAAAAGATTTAGAGCGCCGCTCTTAGGAGCCCATTCCTGCGGCGAGCGTCAGCGTCACTTGTAACCGAGCGAACGAGCACAGCGAAAGATGAGAGCGAGCGCGGCGCGCAGCGCGGGATGAAAAAAAGCGGCGAAGGTGAAGAGGCGCGAAGAGAAAAGCGGAGAGGAGGGTGTACCGGAACCATGAGGCGGAAAGCGGAGGAGGGTATGGTAGAGTGCCGGCGGCGACCAGGCATGCGGCTATTGGCGTGGGTTTCAGACCCACTGCGCATGCGCTACTTCGGTTGCGGCGCCGCCGCCGCTAGAGGATGCGCCCCGTGCCAGCCACGCGTTCGCAGGCGTATTCACGCTTTCTTTCTGGGCAATGAGCGACGCAACCGGTGGAAATGCTTCATATGCCGCAGGTGCTAAACGAGCCGCCCGAGCCGAGGCTCAGCGCCACCGCCGAGAACACCCTGTCGTCCAGAATCAAATTCTTTGCCACGCCTGTTGCGAATTCAAAACACCTAAACGGCTGCGCTCAAATTCGCATTAGGGAGTATCGTGATTGTCGGGGAAATTTGGTCCTTTCTTCTTTGTTTTCTTGTATACTTCTGCTTTTGCTCACGTAAACAACATTGGGCATCGTGGTGAACTGTACATTCAGAACGACCACGGCAGAAGTAACGACAAATATGCTACCCCTATGACTTTATAAAGAAAGAATTTTTCGAAATGTCTTCTTCAAAGTTTTTTTATTGCAATAGCAATTATATGAACACTGCAGGCGCATGTTTGCTGGTTGCCGTCGCCGTTGGCGTCGCGTGTGACGTTCCGTATATAAAGTTCCGCCCAAGGGCGATAACACCGTGGCCGCGCGCCGCAGGCTGTTTGTGCGAGTGAAAGCACGCGTTGGGAGCCGACGATCGCGGGTCAATATAGCTCGCGCTAAGGAAGATGGTGGAGAGCAAACGCCCCGTCTTCCGTCGCGCGAGAGGCCGTTAAGAGGTGGGAGGGAGGGAAGGGAGGGTCGTTGGGCTCCGGCAGCAACTGGGTATTTCGCGACCTGGCGCAAGGGGAACTGACGATCGCGGCTCGATCTCGCGCGCGAAAGGCAAGAAAGTGGGGAGGCAGCGTGGCAGGGACGGGGAGGGGTCCGCCAGCAACTGCGCCCTTTGTGCGGTGACGGGCGGTCGCACGCGCCGTACCTTGAAAGCGATCTGCAGACGACTCATACCGTTGCGCTTGCTGTTTTCTCGCCGCTTTTTGCGTTGAAATGATAGACAGCCACGAAGGTCACTTCGCTCGCTGCCGCTGCCGCACTTGCTCACACCGGCATTTTGACAGCGAGTGCATGCGGTCATCGAGTGTGATGTGTTCATGCTTGCCTTTGCGCGCGGGCACCGTGTTTGTTAAGACAACGGCGTTGTGAAATTACTTACACAGCATTTGGTTATCTCCACTTTTTAACCTGCCCCCGACTCATCTGGCCTACTGTCAATGCTGCCGTTCCTGTGGTACTATTTAAGTAAGCGAATGTTTCTAAGTTTATGCGGCCGCTAAACTACTACCCTTACATCGTATGACTGTTGTTAAGAACGGCCCGCTGAGGTGCAAGTTTTGCCAACCAGTTGCGACAGCTGCGTCAACTTTTCCTGGAACGCCATCGCAACCTTCTAGCCACACGGCGTCACTAAGTCTACTGTGTCCACAGGACAGTGTGCCACGTCTGCCACTCTACGTTGCGGGATTGCCGATATGAGCTCGACGAACCAGGCTTTATAACTGAACACGCCACCGCCGATCTGGTCTGCCGCGAGCGGGGAAGTTGCCGAGGGAACGTCTTCGGAGGCGCGCCTTTCTAGACGCAAGACAATGGAGCACCGGCGGCCACACTGCGGGGGTTACCTCGGGGAATAAGATGCGCCTTTCCTGACGTAAGCCCCGAGTTCTGCGAAGACCGTCTGACGTCGGTGGGGACCGTGAACCTGTGCGGAAGTGTGTGTGTGTGTGTGTAAGCCCTCCCGCAGAGAGGCGGCTAGTCTACTGGTCGAACGTTTCCCTCACCTAGGGATCGAGGGAGGACCGAGTGTTTATAAACCGCTGTTGTGCGGCTGCTCAATGTACTTTCTCTCGCAGTCATGCTAGACTGATGAACTGCAACGTCCTTATGTAGATACTGTAAATAAACCTATATTCCTCGTTCTCGATGATAAGCAGTTCTTCCCTTCAACAACGTCCTCAGCGTGGATAAGTTGGACGACGGCATGGGCCAGCTACCATCTAATTCATGCCCGACTCTAATCTTGACAACTGGTTACGAACGGTGGGATTGACCTCCCAGTCCTAACACTGTCTACTATTTTGCTCTCACAATCGATGCTTCGCCTTTCGGGCGGAACTGCGACATCTTTAACGCCCCAAAGAGGTGCGAACATGCATGTACGTGGACTAGGAACACGATCACAAACGAAAACGTGCTGAAGGAAAAGAAAGAAAATGATAATGTGAGGCGTATCACGGCAGCAACTTCTGTGACAAGTCTGCCACTCTTTCTTCCCCATCGGTTGGCATACAGTTGACACGAAGTAACGACTACAACGTTCAACGTGCAGCGCGTACAGACATCCTGTTCTTGCAGTCGACGAGGTCTGTGCAAAAAAAGAAAAAAAAAGTCACAATTTCTGGCACCTACGCTTTTCGCCTGCCGACACGCACAAGGAGACGTTTTTCTCGTCTCCTTGAACGAAAACCCGGCGCAATGCACGATACACTACGCTTCAAGCAAGAGTCAAGGCAGGTGCTAATTTCTTCCCGGATGCCGGAGCCAGGCGGGCAGAATGGCAGGCAACAAGCATCCTGTCCGGCCATTGTGATGCAAGAGCAGGCCTTGTCAGGACCAGCGGCACGTCCTCTCAACGGCGGATCCGACGAGTCGTCCCTGTCTCATTCGAGAAAGAAAACCAGTCTCTCTCGGGTGTGCGTGCATAACGCACAGGCGACGGAATGCTGTCCGAGCGGGGAAAGTCAGGCAGATTCCTGATGCGCAGAGCTTTACTGTGGCAACGGGCACGTCGTATAGGTTTCTGTACCACGGCCGCCTCTCTATATTTTTCTTCTTTCGACGACCTAAAGCCACAGGAGCGCACAAACGAACGAACGGATGAAAGAAAGAAAGAAAGAAAGAAAGAAAGAAAGGAAGAAGTGCTATAGAAGTGGGAACGAGATTTCTTTCGCCCATCCTCAAGATAACTGGGCTGTAACGCGCTGCTCCGCTAAGAGTACCACAGGAACGGCAGCATTGAGAGTAGTACAGAGGATTCGGGGGCAGGTGAAAAAGTGGAGATAACCGAGTGCTGTGGAAGGTAATTTCACAACGCCGTTGTCTCCAAGACTCCTCATTACAGCGCCAGCGCCACTGAACGACTCCGAAACGCCGGTAGAAGAGAAGGTCCGGGTGCAAAGCACAGTTTTTGTCTGCAAATACTTTATGCTTCCCGACTCTCTCTCTCTCTCTCTCTCATTCTCAAACCTCGCTTTAAAGTCTACATACGGACGGGGTGAAAAGGCGAGAGAGGAGGAACAGGTTGATCTCTGCGGCCCGTGGCGATAAAACGGTAAACGCGCTTCTTGGCTTCGCTACAGGGTCTGAGAAATTAAAGAAAAAAAAAGCTGCCCTCCGAATAGGAAATAAGTCGCATGCGGCAAGGCAACCGTCGCAAAGCCAGGACAGTATAATCTGCGTCCTCGCTAATGCGCTGTCAAGGTTAGCCGCCGAGTCGTCGCGCGCTCTCTTTGCGACGCTCCATACTTGCGTTCGATGAGAGGAGGAGGAAAAGGCGCGTTACCCTGCATGTATCGACGCTGTCCTCAAATGAGACTTCTCCGCTGGATAAGCTTGCCGGTGACTGTGAGAGAAAATCGGGAGAAATGTTGCGGTGAAGCGACGGAGACTGGTGCGCTTCGCTTTTCTCGGTGTCGAGCAGCCTAATGCCTACCTCGTCAATTGCCACGAAGGTATCTTAATTTCTTGTTTTTTTTTTTTTTCAATCGATCATAGTGGCACGTGGGTCACGAGATTGCGCAGCAGCCGTGTGGCCCAATGAGTGAGCTGTTGTCGCGTATCTGTGCAGGGATGCTCCGTGGTACATCCGTATATTTTTTTTCATTATTTTTTTAAGCGAATAACTTTCGTTGGCTCTTTCGCCCGTTTTCATCGTCGGTGGTTGGACCATATTTCTCCATGGCTGGATTTTCAACATAACAGATGTTCTGGTCAACGGCTCTGCTATCCTCGGAATGACGCAACGCAGCAACAAAGGCTACCTGGATATTCTCACTGCAAGAAATATAGGACTTCAAGCACGCCATTCCTTTAATACAGCGAATAGTTTCTCGAAGTCATTCGGCTCATTCACTTACATATACAATCATCGTCCTTGGTTTGTGTACATTCCTCTATCTTTTTAAAAAATATATTTCCGGTCGTAATGTCGCGGTGTACTTTTCCAAAGCTGGTTTTCTATAGCTACCAGATGCAGACCTTGGAACATTTATCATAGCAAAGCATCCGCTTTCGAAGTGTATATCGAGCTTGATCGTGATAACGAGCTTGATGGCGCGATAACACGCCAGTGCTGAGAAATCTGTGAATAACATTTAAAATAAGAGGAAATAGCCAGACAGAACGACAATGATTTACACTCGGCTCGTATACACGTGAAAGGCTTTACACATAGTTGGCACCATCTGCGAAAAGCAAACTTTCCCCTTTGCCATTTTTCAATAATAAAGGAAACTTATGAAGGTAAAACCTACTCCGTAGTATGTGAAAGAATGTCTTCGAGTAAGTCTTAAAATATACGGCACGTGGCAACCAACAAAACTCGAATTTCCCCCCTTTCTTTTTTTCCGGTTTCGTCACTACAAGACCACGAAACTGAATTTGGAAATGTCTTTCTTTTATTTTCATTTCAGTAGAAAAAATGAAATTTGGTAACTCAGATCTGACTACATTAAGCATTTTCAACTCATAGCCTAATAGCATAATGGCCTAATAGCCTAACTTGAGTGGTCAGATAGCACATACTAAAACAAATAATGAATTAATATCTTAAAAAAAAGAACTTGAACGTGCTCGTCGGGCCGCAATAAGGCGAATCGGCCTTAAACATAACATGTGGTGGCGCAATAACATTTTAATGACGCAACCAGAGATCCTAATTCAATACTCGAAGTGCCGTAATAGCTTTCTTATTGCTTCGAAGCGCCAAAAATGTAGCAATGCTGCGTGCTATACACTTGATTAAGCAGCTAACTCTTGGCTCATGAAGCGGTGAGCTTCTGGCTTGGCCAACACCGCCCATTTACATTTCCTACAGCTGCCAAGGTGAAAAGCGTTTTGTTTGCTATAATTTTGGAAATTAGCTCGAACAAAATTAGTAAAAACAGCGACTGCATTCTGCATGTTATAGCTTCTGGAAGGACTAAATGTCAGCGCTGAGGATGACACGTTGTGAGGCGCGCCAGCTTAGCAATTATCGCTGACAGGAAGCAACACTTCTCTGCCAGTGCTTACATGGCTCTCTGTATCAGCGATAGATTATTAAACTTGTGACTTATACATCAAGGAAGCCAGACTGCTGGTGTCATTGCGAATGTGTGGTGAAATTAACTTTTTACCATGCCCATCTACTGACATTCGCGAGCATTTCTTCGTCTTTCGACTGTGTTTAGAAAAAGTTTATTTAACAAGAGACGATACGAACACTGAGTCACGATCACGGCACAATTTCACCAGGACGATATCATATACAAGAAACGAACCATTGTATACACGGCACGTACTCAAAGTAGTGTCCGAGTCCTCACTCACTAACATATAATCACATAGACCCACGAAAAGGCACAGTTACACATAAACTAATTGCCGCATGTATAAAATGATGTTCCATATATAGAGCATACACAACGGTTATCTACAATGATTGTGACAGAGACAGTTTACACAATTTTGAAGTGATGGGTATGAGATGTGTATATACAAAAATGATCATGTATATGAGAGCACACACCCCCACAGAAATCACGGGCGCCTACATTCTATGTGCAGTAAATGAATACTTCTGATGGCCTGGCTACGGGAACCAAGCTGGTCGAAAATTGAGCCATACGAGTCCATTAACCGCCGACAGAAAACGGCATGACCACTGTCGAAGGAATTCTTTTTCCGCAAGGAAGAACAACTCCTCTGATAGAGACGACAGTAGCTCAACGTAGAGCCTCCCCAGAAGTGGAAACAGAGCGCGGCGACGATGCCCCGAGGCAACTGCCTCGCACCGGTTACGCCATGGACAAAAGGCCCCCGCAGCAATTAAAGGTCGCGTAAAGCGGCCACGTGAGCAGCGACTTTAACGTTGAACATCATTGTGAGAGTTTCGACAGTTTGTTCGTACGTCGGACCGCGTAGCGTGTTTTAATTCCGACCGACCAAACAATGCAAGTGATCGCAAATCTTTTTCTGTGTAGTGAAACAATACATCGTGACATAAACTAGGAGCATATAACGTCGGCTCATAGGTATCTCCGAGCCATACATACCTCATGATAGAATAACGCGTATTATTCAGTCCCTTCTTTGATTTGTGATTTCGGGCTACATCAGTCCTAAACAAATCGGGCACGTACCACTAGATACTTCGGCTTATATAGCATGGAATTTTGATCGACGAAGAAGTGCCAGTGGGTTCGTCTCTGTTCTGCGTAATAAAACAATTAATCACGACATAAAACCTGCCCTTATACTGTCGGTTTGTAAGACCTCGCATTGAAAAAGCGGATCAAATTCTCCGGCTTATTTGATTTCTTCAAATTCATTATATGTGGGCTACCGCAGTTCTTGGCCACTGCGTATGTGCTCATATTGGCGATTCCTCCAGAATAGGTATGTACCCCTATGACACAAGGGATACGGAACGCTAACATATATTTATACTCGTTTCGTACTTCTCTGTCCATGAACCTCTAATCACCATTCTCGCCTCGACAAGAGAGAGAGAGATCATAAGGGAAAGGCAGGGAGCTTAACCACGTTGCGCCCGGTTGGCTACCCTGCAATGGGGAAAGAAAAATCGAAGATGAAAAGGAGGAGAGAAACTGACACTTTCCTCGGACACACACACACGCAATAAAGCGCTCGTCTATTTATTTATTTATTTATTTATTTATTTATTTATTTATTTATTTATTTATTTATTTATTTGAGTGCCCTAAGGGCCCGTTACGGCATTACATAGGGGGGGGGGACGAAAAAGTTCAAACATGAGTGAAATGTATACAAAGCAAATATATGAAGGCATTAGGAACCATAAAAAAATTATCTAAACATCGAACAGAAGAAAACAAAAAAAGAAAGAAAGAAAGAAAGAAAAGGGAAACGGAGTTTACACAATGTTTAGTAGCGTGAAACACGCATAAGAACTTAAAATGCGATGCAAACAATCAGTACCCGTCAGAACACGAGTTTAGGGATACAATCGAATGATGATTTAGGTAAACAGCCTACACAGATACATATCAGATGAAACGGAATGAATTTTATACAATTTCAAGCACATGAAAACGCTGTTTAAGTAAATATTCAAGCAAATGTGGGTTCGGACAGGTTGATACGCTCTAAAAAGGTTAGCAGTGCTGCATGAAATGATGATGATTCCGTACCACATGGGCTTGCCACATGACCATACCACATGGGCTTGCCAGAAAATAGATGGGCTAGCCATAATAAAAAACCCGAGTGCGGAACAGTGGGAGAGGATGCTATCCAGCGACATCCTGAAAGTCCAACAAGGACTAGTAAGGCGTGCACGCAGGGCAGCTACCCTCAGCGGAGCCCTGGACTAGGGGAACCGACCCTGGAGAGAAGATGGAAGACTCCACCTGAAGCCGCAAAAATCACTGCAAAATAGAGCAAATAAACGTTTTTCATCATCATCATCATCATCATCGTCATCATCATCATCCGTAAGCGAAACAATTTTCATGGACAACAGTTCATGACAAGCGGTCATACAAGTCGGTGCAACTTAAGAACATCGCTTTTAGTTGTGGCTGCTCACATCGCAGACACACGAGGCCATGGTCCCAAGATCTTCTTTTCTGTAAAATGGTATTTCATCTAAGTGGCCTTAAGCTGTCCGAAGGGCAAGCATGTCGTCTTGGTTTGCTGGACAGCCGCACAGGAGGCGTTTTATGGTTTCTTGCCCATGCATGTGTTGCTATTGGCACAGAAGACCGTTCGAATTAGGAATGAGTACGCGTTCGGGAAGAAAGCGCCTAGTCGCAGGCGACATAGTAAGCTTCCTTCCTGACGAGCTCGACAAACATCGCAGATGGCCCTCGTAACACCACTCCCTCGGCGTCTGACACAGCGCTTCCACCTGATTTGGTACTTGAATTTTCGGATAGCTTGTAAACGATGTACTGCTTAAACATCATCATTTTATATGATAAATGTTATGACCTCTGCGACGCAGCACCGTAACATTTAGGTATATATATCATCGTCACCGTCGTAGTCGCCTTGCTGTTGGAATCACATACGTTATCGTCCCAACCCCCCCAATCGCTTGTCTTACACAAATATGTTTGTTCCTTTGTTAAAGGTTTGTAGAACCTCGAACAAATCCGCGTAGCCGAATACTTGCAAAGTACGTGGGATCTGCATATTTTTTTCTTCAGTGAAAGAAATTGTCATGCCGAAAACAGCTTCGGCGTGGCGCATATCGCAGGGCGGTCATTCTTGGGCTACATGAACGTGCTATTGGAGGCACGGATCAACATGTAGGGAAGCTTAATGAAGTCATCATAGACGGCTGAAGACGAAATAATTAGTCAGTCGAACATCTTTTTAATAGTGTCGAAGAACTTCTTCAACAAACGGCATCCTATTCCCTTCCGTTCAGCTGCGAAGTATCCATCGGTAGTTTCTGCCCGCAAGCACGTTTCTGCCAAACCTTCATGTTTATTAAAAACTTTGAAGCACTCTACTGAAGTCTTCACGATCACATTCAAGTCCTTCAGGGGAAAAAAAGAAACAGAGGGTAAAAGCGCACTGAGACGCGCGTTCTCCGGTGTTTGAAATTCACGGTATCAAGCTTTCGAATGCATCATCAGAGTAATACTAAAAGCGTGCAACAAATCCTCTTCATACGGTTTCTTTCTTCACAATTGCCAGCTCTACAGCGGCGGCCTTCAGAACAGCAAGGAGGCCTTGCTCGATTCATATTATGCAACCTTGCAACCACTTGTCTTACAACTATTGCGGAACTGAAGCACGAGCTCTCCGTTATCCTTAAGATGTTTCGTCCTAATACCTCAGCTGGATGTACCACGCCAAGAGAAAAATACGATACATCGAACGAGCCATGCGTATTCAAACTTACCAATTTGTGATTCCATGCGAGACACGGGTCAAGGTCAACAGGGCACATGAAAGCGCCGCTATATTTCCTCTGTAAGCTTCACAGTTCTCCATTCTCTGCGCAAGGAAATCAGAAGCAAAATATAAATGTAACATCGAAGATTAGACGTTAGCCGGCATATAGACGTTGCCTGCATTATGTAAGTTTTTCCCATACTTTAACGCCTCACTTCTACATTGAATGCTGTGTGTACCTAAAACGCCCACAAGAAAATTGTCGTCGCAGTAGAACTCACAGCAAATCTAACAGGATCAAAGCGACTGTCGCCATGCCTCAGCCTCATTGAGCCTCATAGAGGCATTACCGAACATGTGCTTAGAGACTCTCGATATAGTCTTCCTATCGTATGGTGGCTGTGTATTGGTCATAGCCTTAGCAACGTCATTGACAATGATTATAGAAAAATGAAAAATGACATGTTTAGTTAATGTGAACGAAGATCTCTATTAGAGTTCATGTTTGGATACCGGATGAACGCTTTTCAAAAATGAAGATGCACAACGCAGCAAACTAATTCGTTCGAACCAACATTTTCGAAATTGCGCATCTCTATTTAGACATAACACGCCCAAGAAAAGAAATGAGAAAGTAAGGTGTTAGCTTCACAGATACGTTCCGCAGGAATGCTCTCTGAGCATATCTTGACATGCCGACCTTTCAGAAGTGTCGTGCTAGCCTTAGAGCAGGTCGCTTACACCTACAACTGCTCTTTCCGGAGTCGTCAGCACCTAACTGGGCATAGGGTAACGAATCAGCTCGCAACCAAAGTCGGCACACGAAAGCGTTTAAAGCACGCACATAAGCCTGTGACAAAGTGCTGAAGCGATCAAATAAAACCAGTTGTTAGTCAGCGCTTGTGATGGGGTTTTTGTTTCTTTATCTCCCTCCCAGTCGCGCTGCGCCTTTTCAAGAGCTATGAACCAACTCGCCTAAATCAAAGATTTACTGAAGCTCTCGGCCTCATTCTCTGTTTACGACGCCTGAACCGCATTCACATCAGAATGTTTTCAGACAGGATACTTTCAAAAAAAGGAATATTGCAGCCCGAACTCTTAGCTACTTTTTAGACGGTTTTGCATTTTGTCGGACAGCATTCGAACACAATTTTCATTCTGCTGGAATAAATTTTTGGCAGGCTCTCCGAGCAGTTCACTTGTCCTTTATTCTCATGTTGCACCACAGAGACTCCTCCTCTTGATGGAACGAAAGTTAAGTGTATGCAGCGGAGTCGGTACGGCCTTTCTTTTAAATAGCAAGAACTCAAAACAATTTTAGAACTCTGAGCAGATTCAATTCCAGTTGACATCTACATAACGAAAAACATTATGTTGATGTGACTTCGCAAGGGCTGTTTGTTGTTGCGATACCACCTGAACCAAGGTTGGCGTCACAGAGGTACATTAATGAGCGACGCCTGCCCACTGGCACATACCTCAGGGGCACATGCCTAGTGGTACATGCGGAGTGCTCCCCGTGGCAGATACCTAGTCCCACTTACCTACCCAGTGGCACACATATTTAGGCTGTACTATCTCCGCATTGGTCCAGGAAAACACCAAGATACACGTCAAAAGCTTGGTTGACTCGGAAAAGAATGCTTCGCATTGAAATAATAACAAGACTGCAGTGTACGTGCTGACAACAGTGGTATGCTGGGTCGGCGTATGCGGACGACTCCGCTTTCATCCGTGATCCACAGCAGCGTACTTCGAGCGGCAACGTGCTTGTGAATGATCAGGCGATAGCCCGAAGTTTTCGTCATGCTCCGAAACTATATAGCCTGCTCGCTGCTAGAGCGCCAGCAATCAAGTACGTCGGTAGCGCTACCGTTGTGGTTTGAATGGATGCTACTCTGGCAACTGTTTCAATGGCTGCTGTCAGTTTCAACACTTTCAAGCACCAGGTCACGGTATACAAGAGTGGCCCATACCCCAACTACCTCGGTATTGCTGGTGAACATGCTGATTAAGTATCTTCCAATGTTTCTATGGCTCTCAAACAAGCAGGCATTTTTCACGTTCTAATAAAAAGACAAAGGAAGATAGAGAAACGTAGTTTATTTCCGACTTTCAAATTCTGTAGTTGTTACATGCAAAAGTATGTCACATAAGTAATACGAGTATGCGCTAATTAATCATGGTTGCTTTTCGCGCGTACATCGAGGTCAGTAGACCGTCGGCCATGGGCCGATATTACTACCCCTATATTCGAGATCCAACCCCGTCCCTGCAGGTAGCTACACCGCTCAGCAGGCAATGTTCAGTGTTGATCAGACTAGCTGAAGGCGTTTAAATGAAAATGTCGACAAGCAACATTCAAACGACGCTCCGAGAGCTTGCCGTTACTGCCACCCGGCTCTCTCACGCTACATGTGCTCCGAGGGCATCATTGCATAAAGTAGTCGATCTTTCGTTTCACTAGAATTATTTGACAAAGACTCGTACTCGTTTCGACTAGCCGTAGAACATGACATTGTTCCAAAACAACAACAATGGAACGTGTTTCAAACCAAAAGGCCAAACGAAAGGTTTTGCAACTGAAACGCTGAAATGAGCGAGGCAGCGCGGGAAATTCGCATGGAGAGAATCCGTTCAGGTCAGCGAAATACTCCAGGTATCCGTGAAAGTTGTTAAGATGCGAAGCACGACCACAACTGAAGAATCCGTTCACCTATATTGCAGCACATGCCCGGCTGACATGAGCGCTTGGTGACGAATAAAAATCTAGTTATAACAGGTTCTTCAAGTAAATAATCAGCTCTCCGCACTGACACCAATAAGGGGGCTAAGTGATGTGGAAAGTGTACGATATTCGTCTGAAGGTGAGTGTTACAAAAGTGTGTGGCTTGTTATGTAAAATACAAAATGCTTGGTGTGTCTGTCGTTTTCTTGTTCTTGTGTTTCTGGAGTAAGGTTTAGCCGTTAAACAAGAAAATGTTTCCGTCCTGAGCAGCTTGTATCCTTGTGCGAATGGGCAGAATAAGTTAAATTTAGAGCAGCGACACACCGCATGTAGCAATGCGCGCCGCAATGTCGTCAAGAAATCATTTTGTGTGGACCCTGGTATCAATGCTGAAAGTGTTTCCATCTGGGAGCAAAGGGAACCTACTGTTCGTGTAGATGTAACGTTTGTTTCTCTGACGTTAATGTACCACTAGCCATTTGAGACGAAGAACACGTCGCTTCCACTATAGAACAAAGGACAAAACAACGTAGGTGTGAAGAGAGAGGGAGAACAGTTTGAGGAAAATGGGATAGAGTGCGGGAGAAAGCCTTAAGGGATATGGCACAAGGAACTACAGGCAACAAGTATTCTTGGACAGAGACGACAAATATGGACGTGAACTACTGCACGGTTTGCTCTTCCCAGAGCCCAGAAAAGCCAGCAGGGTAGATGAAGTGAAAGAGCTTAGGAGAGTATTTTGCTACCTGCTTTGTTTTGCGAGAACAGAAAGTACTTGCAACGCTGCCGTTTGAGGAGCTCAACAAAGACGAACGGATAAAAGAGAACACGGGAGACGTAGACAGTACGAGCTTGGCAAAGTAAGGAAGCTGCAATAGTGTTGGGAGAAAGTAGACGAGAAGGACACGTGGTAGGCGCATTTCATCGCAACAACTGCGAGGCAAGGGCGGTGTTAATGTTTGTGTTTCTTCTCAACGTAGTTAGGACCTCCCAAGCATCGAAGTCGTTGCGACCAGTAGAGGGAAGGGGCAGCGGGGTGCAGAGAAGTAACGCGGTACGAAGTATCAAGAAGCAGGGAAGCTGCGTAGTGCAGCCAAGTTCGGGGAGATTTCTAGCACATACTGCACACATCTACTTGCTATAGAGCGATCTAGCATCGTTCGTCAGAATCAGAAAGGCTTAAATTGCACGCTTCGCCTCGAACTTGGCTGCTCGTCTCTGGAGATGACCACGGTCTCTTGTGTAAGGTGTCGTGTACGTTTGTGTGTTTTGTCGTCTAGAGCGGGTCTCCTTCTGCTGTCATCATTTAGGCACGGCCAACAACGACACCACCGAGCCTGGTGGACTCGTAGGCGGCGGCAGCGTCTGGTCCGGAAAGTGCGCTGGAAGTGAAGGTGGTGTCAGCGGCCGGCCTGGACTCGGTGCCGGGCTCATTGGTCACCACGTCGGCCCTGTAGCCGAACTCGTCGGCCACGTAGGTGACCACACGGGTGCGCCCGTCGCCGAGGCTCAGGGAGTAACGGCCGGACACGCGGCCGCTGCCGTCACCGGTCTCCTCGTGGCCGTGGCTGCCCTCGATGTCGTTGGAGACGTAGCCGAAAGAGTACGGCTGGGGCACCTCCACGGGGGCGGCTACGACGGCCGGCGGTGCAGCCAGAAACGTCTGGGCACTCTGGGAAAGTAAGTTGCAAGCATTTGTTGACGTGATCGGTACTCGCTACAGAACATAACTTTACTATAAATGGACGGCAGCAACCGGCCTTGTGATCATTCGATACTAACCCCCCCCCCCCCCCCCCCACACACACACACACACGCAACTCATCAGCCTGGCGCAACAGTAGTGACGTCCGGGATTTATCAAAGGATCAAAGCCAAGAGTTTGAAGTTTCAAATGACAGCTACCACAGTGATTGATTTTAGTAGCTATGGTATTGTGGTAGCACTGGTGAATGAAAATGACACGTTGTCACCAGCTAATAAGCAATGAAACTGGCGCGTAAGAAAGAAACAGAAGTAGGTTGTCAACCCTAGAGAAAAATTCATTTTCAGCGTGAGTTAACGCTTGGCAGTGGTTTACACAAAGTGGCAGTGGCAGATTTTCCTTGTGTACACAATCCTTAAAAAATGGAACTAATTGGCTGTAAGCGTCGATGGGGAACTCATTGTCTGCCTATCAGTCATAGAAATAGATCTGATTAGCAAAGCAAATGACTAATGGGTATGTTTTTCGCATGGTTCAAATGATGTTACATCCCTGCAGATTACTTCGTGCTCGGGAAATACGTACTCAGCTAGTTATTTGGCTTTCTTGGACGAATAAATTCAGATAAGTGAAGCATAAATGCGTTTCCCCTCAACAGAGGCTTACTGTATTTTTAGTTCGTGGCCTCGAACAAATTTATACATAAAAATAAAGGTCGACACATTAACAGCTATCTGTATAGCTGGAATTGCAGCTGCGCCAGCCTAAGGTAAAATTTAAACCTCATGAAAGGAAAGCGGCGAATGCGTAATTGACCGTAAAACACCTCGCTGCCTATCTTCCCATCGTCAGAGTACAGTTTATCGGGCTTAGCACGAAGAGAGAGCAGGTCAGCGGACATCCCGCAGCCAACATATCCAAAGCGGGATCAGAATACGGCCCCGATTTCGGTAATTCTATGAAGAAAAAAACAACAGAAAAACGTAAAAAGAAGACGGCTCGCATAAAGCGAGCTTCCGTTAGCCGCACTTCGCTAGCCATGCAGGGTAGCTTGAAGAAAACGCTAACAGCCGCGCAACGTGAGGAAGCCTCAGTGTCTCGGTGTTGATCTTAATTACTTACGGTTTCAAGGACCAGGTAGGCGCTGCATGCGAGAACGGCGAGTATTGCGTGCTGAAGGACGTTGACGCAGGTTCGAGGCACGAGTCATGATGTGACCGAAATGGCGATGAGCAGACCGCGGCCAGTCGTAGGGCAGGAAGGAATGCGATGCAAAAAAAAAAAAGTGCAAGAAAATGAGGACGAGAGAGCGTACAGTCACGCGAGATTTGCTGGCGCTTTTCGCAATCGAGCTATTTTTTTCGTTTCCTCTCGGTTTCTCCCACTTTCCAACTTCGGTATTGCTGGTCGGAGCTAACAAATGAAGTGGGTGCGTGTGGCGTTTCCAAAGTACAATTTGCCAGTCTGACATATTTTCCGACCCTTAGGTGTCATCGATATGTATCCATCTTTCTTACGCGCTCTTTCTTTTTTCTTCTTTTTTTTCAACCTTGAGCGCAGTAAGCTGTGCACAACCTCACTTTATGGGAGGAAGTGTGTATTCGCGGTGCTAATTTGGCAAATAAAGTGACGTAAGTAGCTGTCCTTATACAGCGTCAATCATTTTGCATTACGTTTTCAGCACAGGCTAAGCTCGTCTTCATATTTGCGAATGCAACAAACAATGTACTAAACTAGGACAGTAACTGTCAAAATTTATGGCGTTACGAGTAACTTCTGCGTGAATTTTAATGCGGGGACGACAGCCGTATTTTCCTTTACGTTCTTTCCAGGCATGCCCAGCTGCAATGCACCCGGTCAAGCCTTGCACAGTGTCACGCGCACATTACGTAAGTTACAGAGACTGTTGAAAAGAGAACTTGCAGTAAGATGCAAAGTCGTTATTACATTTTCACACGCACACCAACATAGCATAAACGCGCCTTTTCATGCAGACAGCATTTCCAAGCTGGCAGACGCTCGCGTGTTATCCTTTACGTCTTGCATAGCTCCGCGTTAAAGAGTCGAAGAACTAAAAAATTATAGTTGCCTGAAAAGTTAACTTGCTAACCTACACTGCAGTTAAACACCTTTTTCAAACACGCCCTCACTCAAGCAGCGCATAACTATTTAAATTATGCAGTGAGATGACGCTAACCTTAGCTTGCATACCAAATAACACTGTTGCCTTCAATAAAAAACAAGGCCTGTTCGTGCCTCGTCTATAGATGGGCGGCTCCTGTTTGCTGCCCGCCGCCGAATCGCTCACCTTGTACATGATTATTTTTCCTTCGTTCGTGGCGCCTTAGAAGGCGATTCTCCCGCAGAAGACAGAGAAGCTAAGAGGAACAGAAGAAGGTCTGCACGGTCTTGTTCGAGCAGCAGTGTTTCGCTTATATAGGGCAATCCCCCTCCTCAGAAAGGCCCCTCCTACCATTCGGCTTCGGGCTCCAATGGCAGTCGTCCCGACCCAGTAAGATATTGTCTTCGGATTCTCATATTTGCATAAATCTCCCCCTCTTTGTCGAATTCGGTTAATTTCTCAAGCCCGGGGAGCGAGCGAAAGAAGAACAACCTCAGCCGCATCTCCTTGTGATCGCGTTTCCCCCCGCCCTACACACACACGCCCGCGAGCTCGGCTTTCGCCTTTCGAGGTGAGAGCGTACGCTGGGGGCGCCTCTTTTATTCTTTCGAGATAAAGTAAAGGACGACCAGCCCAGCACGGAGCAAAGCACAGCGGTAACAAAGATTCCGGGCTAACCGACAAACGCCGGGTGACCCTCAAGAAGCGGCGTCGACCACGTATCGGGGACCCCTTCCACCGCGTCGCCGATGCCGATGAAACCCCCCACCGCCTATATAAGCGATTATCATCGCAGCCCTATGGAAAAAACACAACCTCGCAGTTCCGAATCATCGCTTTGTGTGTTCTCTTTCCTCCTTCTTCTCTGATTTCCGGTTTGTTTCGCATCTCCGCTTTTTTTTAGTTTTTTCGGGCGTAGCATTCCGCTTGTTGAGAAGGGCGTAAAAGAAAAGACGCCCTCGAAATCGCGATACCTTTTCGGCACGCTTGATGCCGCTCCGTTGCTTTCTCGACTTTCGTGGGGTATGCGCTTTGGTAGTCATCTTGAGTACTTTGGCGGTCCCTCTTTCTGCATGCGTATCGCAATAGAATATATCGAACCCCTCCGAAAGAGGTATCAGGTTTGGTGTTGAAATGAGCAGTGACTGAGGTGCTATGCCACGGTGAAGCTGAAATTTCAGCGAGGGAAAGCGCTTTGGAGTTAGTGAACACAGAAGCCAGTATAAGAAGCGAAACATGAGAGGCCCTCAAAGGTCGCGGCGTAATAAAATCTCTGTACGGAGTCGTTTCTTGGCGTTGGGGGAGCTAGGGCGGTCGCTAAAGGAGTAAAGTTATTGTTAAAAAACGAGGAAATGAAGTAGGACAGAGCACATGTTCTATTTTGGAGAGAGTCCATCCGTCATGAACGCATCATGCGTTAGTTGGCTATGCGTTCCAAGTGACCGTTGAGCGCCAGGAATACGAAACTGGTGTCTGTTCCTGTTACAATTATTACAGTCCCAAGGTCTATGCGCAGTGCGCCATCGCTTGCTTCGAGTGAACATTTGCCAGCAGAATGTCTGAACCGGTGAAGGTGTAAACCGGTGAACCGCTGAGCCCTCACTCTTGTTTGAATACGTCACGAAGAGACTAAGTATTACGAGCTTGTACGAGGTGTGCAGCTCTCGAATTGGCAATATAAACTTCTGGCAAGCTTCCTGCAGCTTCCGATTGGCTCTCAACGTGAAGGCCATAAACAGTTGACAAGTTGAAATGATCATCGTCGGAGAAGACACGCTCAGTTGTATTGATATCTTTCGGAGCTTGCACCTTCACACCCCTGCAACACCGTTTGCAATTATGGCGACTTTCCAGCTTGTGACAACTGAAGAAGCACTCTGTCCACAGTTTAGTGCATGACTAGTTCAGCAACATTGTGGTAGCTACTGATACCATGCCTTAATAAGTTCCAGAGCTATGGTGTTCATTCAGTGCATGTGTTCAGGGCCGCACGCGAGTGTCTCATGTAAAACTTGTAGTTGCATATTAGATATCACATACAGGAAATTTTCGCATACTAGATAGTGCGTAGAAATCCAGCTTTCCTATTTGTTTGCAGAAGTAGTTCTCTCAGATATTTTATTTGTTTTTTAAGCAATGCTTCCCAACACATTTGGCATTGTACAGTACAGGTTCGTTGTATTATAGTGTACTATGAACCTGACAGTTCATAGTTCACTGTAATACAAGAGATCTGCTAGATCTCCGCAGCGTTTACTCTTTCCGGGAAATTCGTTACGTACTGCTCACGAAAGATCCAGTTCAATTTATTTGAATATTCTCTGAACTAATGATGACGTAAGAGCTCTACACAAGAAGAAACACGAAATAATCAAACTCCTCCTGTTTATTGGGTCTTTTTCGTGCTGCTCTGTGTATCTTTTGCGCCAGTATTCAATCTGATAAACGTGCACCAACAAACCCATTCAGGAGAAATTATTCTGAGTCTTATGAATATTATTCACCTTGAAAAATCACGACATTAGGCTATTGCATAGTGTTGACACAATGACCCTCTCAATAAAAATGACTCCGAGGACGCATTACATGTGTTTGTGTGATCGAAGTAAAGGAAACAGCTCCGACAAAGAAAGCACTGAAAACATTCGTTTATTTTGACACGTGATATGACCCATGAATGTCAACATCAGATCGCACTTTCGACCTACAGAGATAGAAAACGACATGCTCAGTTCTCGAGTAAGTGCCAGGTGAACAAAAGCACATTTAGCAACACAATATTTCAAGAACAACAACAACCCTGTTTTTAGCCTCCAAGCATACTACAGCATTTCGCACTATGCATGAGCATACGCATCGTTTGCGTTGTCCGTTTAATTAACACCACAATGTGAATGGTAGTGGGGGATATTTAATAAAATGTGCAATAAGCCTCTACGAGAGGAATAGAAAAGCGTTTTTACAGCTTGCTGGCCGGTGCACTGGTATTGTGGGTTCCCAATCAAGGCTCCAAGCTATAGTAAGCTTCTAAGCGGAAACAAGCTACTTTTCATGCCGCAGAAAATGTCATGACATAACCACGTTCTGTACATAATAAGCACGCTCTCGTCGCAGAGGATATTAGCGGTTAGTGGCACCAACTATACTTTTAAAAAATCTATCCCCAATACAGTAATCTCATAAAATGATATGGCCTCATAGAGGCTGTTTATTCTTACCGTTAACATACACTTTTAAGAACATAACACGATTCTACTTCTCCAGATGGATTAATCTCAGGGGCGGACATTATTTACACGATGAATCAAAATGAATGCTACTAATTACCCACATTTCGCTAAGTAGCTCCTAAACTAATCACTTTACAGCACATGTTTCAATTTACGAATTGTAGACATTGACTTTGAAAGTTATATCTACTTTGAACTAATACTAAGTATGACACGTTTCGAGATATGTGCTCCAAAACCTTGCTAGAAAATGCATTGATGCTCCAGTAATTTACAAACTTTGGTGAACAAAAAGGCGTTCCGTTTAAAACGTTAAGTGGATAACAGTGCACTTTTACCGCAAGTGTGGTAGCGCTTATCTCAGAACTGGTGCTATTTTCAAATTTCATTGCAAGATGGACGTGCCATTTGAAACCACTGATTAAAGTCGTAAACTGCAATATGTCTGCCAAAGTAATTAGTTATACAGTTGATTAGTCCATATTTATTGTACAATTATTTATTTTCATTTCGAGTGTAAGTAATGTCCGCCTCTCCGAGTAATCTTGCTCCCATTGCGGTTACGATTCAGTCGTCAATAAACTTCAGGTGCGAGAATTTCACGAGAATTTCACAGCGCGAAAGCACTCTAGAAACGGAATTTATTTTCCTGCCTAAGCATTCAGTCAAGAATTGAAAGGAGCGATGGAGGCGCGCCTTTCCTTGCGAATTATGTGCTCGCTTCTTCAACTTCTTCAACGTGTAAACGAAGCTAGAATCTTTCATCAATTCCACGTACTGCTTTCAGCGTTTGTCGTTGTGGGCTGATTTCGCACATCTTTTGAAGAAATTCTGTTAACGAGTTCTTTTTGCCACTTAATTCCATCATGAATCCGAACTTTGTTCAAGCCAAACAGGCAGGTTTTTTGGCAACATCAAACATGTGCGTACAATAATATCACTGTGAGCAAGATCTTCGCACACGCGTATTCCAAGATCTTTTGAATACCGTTTGTTACTAACACCTATAAAGCTATAAGAAATATTTTGACGAACAAAGCCACTCCCGCGCTGCCATCGTCGGCACGCCGACACAGTTAATACGTCACTACGTCTTCACAAGATTTCATGCTCGTGCCTTGCAAGATACTGTTATACTGGTACACCACTTTTACAGGGCGAATGAGGAAAGCCTCAGCTGAAGCCAACATTTCGACAATGGCACTTGTTTTCGTGGTCATTTACTTATCTTTGACAAAAGCGTTTTTTAGAATAAGTACACGACAGCTTACTTGTGTGGTAAATAAGCATTCACGTATTATCTTTTCATTCACTGATCAATAGTGTACTTGTCAAAAACTTGTCCAGAGGATGACCCTTGTGCAAACGTTATGTTTCGGGGTGAGACGTTCGGCAAGGCGATATGTTTTGATGGCTACTTGCTATCGGCACGGAACGAGTGGAACGTAGTTATGTATCCTTCTTGATTATTTACTTGTTGAACACAAGTTCACCCACATGTATGTATGCCCCAACAGCCCGTGGCCTGCTTGGTGCATAACTACACGTGTGTGAACTGGAGTTCAACAAGTAAATAACGAAGAAATTCCCTTGTTCACCCGCTGTTCAAAACTCCATGTTCCCGTTACCCATTTGTATTGGAACGGTGCTGCAGCTAAATCTAGGCAACATATCCAGATATCACTTTTGTCGCAAGATCGAAAACGTGCAGCCTTAAAATTGTAATCTCACTTCGCGTGCTGCACAATCTTTTCCGGAACATAACGCAATGACACCATAAGAAGTATAGGTAACGAAGAGTCCCCTGCATAATTTGTAAACGTACTTTTTGAAAAGATAATGTTCAATTTTCTATGTACTACACGAGTCCCTCACAAATGGAAAAGCTATGTCGATTCTGCTGGACATCAGCATGCCACAACAAGGTTCTATTATCAATGCTGATTTGTCGCCGCATTTACCCGCATTCAGAGTACATGGGTATATAATGTCACGGTTAAACCGCTCTCCAGTAGCAACTGCTGGGCCACCACTACTTCAACTTAGGCGCAGCTTTTAATAAGCTTTGCGGAAAAAAGCGCCTGGAAAGCGAACTTCATCTCCTGCCTTTCAATACTTTTTGACGAGAGAAGACTCTGGCTCTTATGTTGTGTTTCCGAGCACTCCCCTGCATAAAAAAAAACGATGACGGTACTGTAACTGAACTTTCGGAATAAATACGACGGTGGGGTGACCTCCTGCAGTAATGAACTTTACAAAGATTCGTTATAACAGCTACGGTAAATGCACAGCGTTCAACGCTTGCCCGATGCTACTCTCAATTTCAGCTTCTTCTGACTTTTTGAAATGGCTCATTACTACGCGTGCAATGCCCTTGCGTCTTCCATGCTAAGCGTTTTGGCATACTCGGTTATTCATGTAAGAAACAACCCATTATCTGCCTAATTCACTGACTTGCAACCCAACCAACGCAACCCAACGTATGGCGAATTAAGAACAATTAAAGGGATCGGAAGGCAAGAAAGTTTCCGCCCTGTCAGTTATTTATCTGCGGCTTTCCAAAACAACGCCGCCACACCTTTGTTCGATTTGGTACTTGATTCCAGAAGGATGCGACCACTATGGGGAATAGCTAAAATGTAATGATGACAGTGGCAACATGAATGGCTCTGCAGGTTCATTTAAGAATCTGGCGCGATGAATACGCAGGGGTGCACGCGGCTCCAGAATATACGAAATGTGCGTGGTTTGGGTCGAATAAATCTTGGCATGCTAGCAAGAGTACAGTCCCTGAATATACACTGAACCCCGGCGATCAGTACCACACTTGCTTTAACTGCAACAAAATTTGGAGGAAAACAATAATCCAACAATCAATGTCAAAGTTCACCTCTCGTATGTTGTGGTTGTCATATGAGTGCTGGTATCAGTGCTTTCACCAATTAAGGCAGCAGTTAAGACTCGTAATTACAAATTTCACTTAATCTGGCGTGGTTTGATGGGGGCGCAGTATGCAACCCGAGCAGTTTCAGTGAGAACGAAAAAGGTTCTATCAACTGGCCCATTTCGCTTTCGCGAGCTATACAAATTCCATGGCATGGACTAGAAAGACAAGCAGGGTTGCAGAAGTCGAAGATAAAAAAAACTACTTCGGACTTCACGCTCGCACTGTTGGTGCCACGCCGCTAATTTTTGCCCCGCCCCCTCCTTATAATGAGCTCATTACGCAAGTATGCACCTCTACCGGTTCTGTTGCGAATGCACTTGACACTTTTCCTGCGTGCCCGGACTACAGGCTACGCTAGGCTACGGCTCGTAATAGACGATCTCGTCCCTCTGCGCGGGCAGGTAGCCTGGCGCCCTCAACTGCGACGGCGCTGCCCACCGCTCCACGTTGGACGACGCAGCGGCCGCGCGCCTAGGGGCCGAGTGCCTCGAAGCTCCAGCCCGAGTCATGGACCTGTGCGCGGCCCTCGCGGCGTCTGGTCCGGACAGCGCCTGAGAGTTGACGACCACGCCCGACGAACTGCCGGACTCGGTGCCCTGCTCGTTCGTTGCGATGCCCGCGCGGAAGCCGTCCTTGTCGGCCACGTACTTCACCACGCGCATGCGGCCGTCCGCGAGGGCAATGCGGTACGAGCCCCTCACGGTGCCGTGCTCGTCCCGGGTCTCCTCGCGGCCATGGGAGCCACCTTTGTCGGAGCTGCCGTACACGAAGCTGTACGGAGCCGGGGGATCGAGGTTGTTGGCCTGCATACGTCGACAGGTCAGGGAGAAGGGAGCGAAAGAAAGATGACATTGCGACACTTCAGCGAAAGATAAAAAGTAACGATGAAAGCATTACGATTAGCTAGTCTTGCTCGTACAGCAGAACTATGACAGAACTATGACAGCAGTGATACGAAAAGGAAGAGGGGACGTTCACAGACAGCGGGATACGCACAAGGAAAAGAAAGAAAAATACACGCATACGCAAGAATGACGTAACACTTACGGCAAGCTTAAATATATGTAAAAATATTATTATTAACAATCTTTAAAAGCATATACAAAGAGGCCGTCAGAACGTCATTCAAGGGGAATTGACATGGTTACTCCAAGGCCGAGGAACATCATGAGATTGAAGCTAACTGCAAGGAAGCCCTGATATCATTGTTGCTGTACCTAACTTACACTGGTAAACTGCAAGCTCAGGCGCAACACGAGTGTATTATTTTCGCGTACGAAAAAAGTAGATAATCAGTAAGCTATGAAGCTAACATTTCCATATGTTACGCAACTGTACATCCTCTGAAATCATTCCCACTGTGATCTAGCGAGTAGAAAGGTCACATCAAATCACTCCTCGGTCAAGACAGGACAAGCGGCTTGCTGTTCACGTCCATTTCCGTGCTGTTGATGAACGGATGATTTTCGTGCTGTTAGGTCACTTATGTACGACTTCAAATATTGTGTTTAATGCTGTAGCTGAACAAACGTCGAATTCCCGAGAGAAATATCATGGGGAATTCGCGCTTAATTCTGGTGCACTTTGCGTCAACGCACACCAAGAGCGGTGAGATAAAACTGGCAGTCACGTTCCTAGAGATAATAGTCCCTTGAATGTTTGCCGTCTGGGAAAAGCGGTGCGCTCACAAGCGCACAGAACGAACAATAAAACACGCACTCACCCTGACCCGAGACGGCCTATCTCGTGTCTCATCCACGAAGTCTCCGGTACAGCTCGCCTGTGTGGTGATAGCACAGAGCACGAAGAGAGACGCCTGCAAACGAAGATATCGCAGCACCAGCGTGAGAGTAGCGGAAGGTCAGAAGTGTCCTTGAACAGAAGGTTCTGTCTCATGATAGGGTGCCGGGATTTCACATCACAAGCCAACATAATTGTAACAAGTCAGTTGGCCCTCACGGAAGCAAAGTTGCCAGCTGTCAACTAGCCGAAAAACGCAATACATTGTTTGTTCTCTTAAAAACTATACGGAGAAAGCGAATCCGCCTAGAGTCGTTCGCGGTCGCTGACTTATGAGCGAATTGCAGCAAAGTTTCAAGCACGAAAGTTGATCATAGATCATGCCTTACATGTTGATTTTGCTAAAAACTCTTGCACAACAAAATTGCAAAATATTTCTTCACTGCTGCCATGCAAAATTTTCGCCTTATAATTGTTCTTGATGTGGTGCCTGCCACAAGAAAACTGTTCCGTACTTTGAGAAGCGCTTCGGAGTAGAAATTACCTCGCTGTGTAGCCACAAACCTGTAGCCATAAAAATCTACTTAAGGCAGATTTTTACCAGCTGTGTATCATTCACTGTTTTCTCGAGAGAAACTGATGAACAGCATTCAAACGTAACTTCTTCCACACTGTGGCGTCAAACTGCATGGGAGCACTTAGTTATCATTGTCCAAATAAATTTTCGTCACATATATCTGCCAACGCGCTACCAATTTAAGACATGATACTATCGTTCAATGGCTGCCCGGTGCATTATCCACTATCACTACACGCAGCGAATCCTCACGTGATTGTGAGAAGCAGACATTACAAAGGAGCTTGCTCTATTTGTACAAAACATAATTTCCAGGGAACAGAAAATATCGCTAAGAATGCCTTGATTCATCATAATATAGTTTGAATTACCACCGCCCATTTTCCGCACCCATCCCGCTTTTGTTGCAGCGATGCAACAATGTTGTTGCGCCAATGGCTCTGTGTTGTCTTCGAAGTTGCTGTTGTTGCTTCGAAATTTGTTATCACTCGTCAGTGAAGATGCTGGCTCAACCTCACATATGGTTCAATCCATACTGTACGTGAGAAGACTGTCCATGTGCTTCTCTTCAGACTTGCCTGCTTCGATGTGCACCTTCAATCTCCCCGAAACGGTCTAAATGTTAAGCCGGGTGGAGGCCAGATCATTCTCAGTAATTAAGGCTCTGGGAGCGTGACGTGGCTTCTTCCATGTAAAAATCTGCATTAGTTTTCCTAACCTTGCAGTCAGTGGAATGAACTGCTGCGTTCTAAGTACGCATGCGGTGCCGCCTTCCATGCACGTGAATGAACTGTTTTATCGTGATTTCTACGTCACGCTTTGCCCTCCAACAGCAATTCTTTTAGTTTTGCGTAGCCAACTGAACGTTCGAATGTGCACTTTACGTCAACGCATACCAATGAGCAGTCACATAAAACTGGCAGTCACTTTCCTAGAGATAGCAGCCCCTTAAATGCTTGCTGTCTGATAAATTATCTTAAGTTATCTTAAGTGCAGTTATCTTAAGTGTACGCTGTGACGGATGCCAACAGTATCTTCGCAAGCAAACTGATGTAGCACCTACAGATGAAGCCTAAAAGAAACCACGAAAGGAAGAATATTTGTCTGAAACGCTTGGACACCAAAGCAAAGGAACAATCGTCTTTCCGATTCTAGGATACCTCGAGGTGCACAATTAGTGGTTTCTCCGACCTAACCGCGCAAGTCACTCCCTCAACCACTCACAAACAGCACGCGCATTTGTGCACTCTGGACCTGCCTAGTGAAGACGAGTGGTCACGCGGACCATCGGAAACCTTCGTTTTTCTGTCACAGCGTGTCCGTGGCCGTTTAAGCAAAAGCAGCGTCAGCAACGTTCCTGGCGAGCACGCTCGGTGGCCACACAACACCGAGGACAACCTGGACGTAGTCGAGTCTACACGACGAGAGTCGTGTCCAGTGGCTAAGCCATGCAGACCTGGACCGCGGGACGACGGCAGTTGCAAAACGCCCTCCCGTGTGTGCAAGCGACGCAAGCACAAAACCCGGGCAACCGCTGTGCGCTGTCGCGACACGAGAGCTGACACGAGCGACACGAGGGGCACGACTTCGTCCCTTACCTTGAACATCGCGCGCGCTTCGACGACGACTCGGACAAACACTGCTGACAAGCGCGGCAACTGGTGACGTCTCTCGCCGGCGCTCGACGTTTTATACACATTCCAGCGCAGAATGCACGAGTTTGCAAAACAGCTATTGCGCATGCTTCCAACGGACGGGCTTAGCCGAATCATAGGAGGCGAAGGAGAAGGCAAGGATGACGGCAGGCACTCGTGTGGAAGTGGGGGATGAGTGCGACCTGTCTGCTTTAGTGTTCACGCTCCGTCAGCGACTCATGACTTCCGGGACATCTGCAAAAAAATAACACGCGATTCGCGTCGTGCGCTAGCTCTCTGTGAATGTTGGGCATTGGAGCCCGCGTTGGCTGTGACCCTCGTTTCGAAAGCGCCAGAATCGGAGCCAAATACACTTGATCTCTCAGGCGCAGCGACCTTCTTCGACATTCGGAGAAGGGGAGTTTTGTCACGGGTAGCCAGGCGTGACGCAACGCTGACAGAGGAGGGTGACGTAAGGTTTTCAGCGCTGCTTCCGCGATGCATAAATTGTGCGCGTAACCATGCCTTGGACGGATGAGCGGCGACGAAGAAAGTTTTCGCCGGAAGGCGTAGCGTTTCAAAACGTATTTTGTCGCCCACAGGTTTGTTGACGACGCTGACAAAGCATCGCCTGAGCGTGATTTGAAACATTGTGTTACGTTTTCTTTTACAGATAGTGGACGATATTCTAGTGGCCGCGATATATTGGACATTGATTGTTTTTGTATGTTAAAGTGAGAACAGTGGCATACTAGGTAGTCTGTGTTCTTCTCTCAGTCGCAGACATCATATGCAGCACCGTCAGCCATTCCAGTTAGTGATACCGGAACACCGTCCCCACCATTTATCGGCCTAGAAGGCAGTAAAGGCGCCCATGTGCTTTTTTAGATGATTGGCCTGTGCGAGCACCTTTGACTGTGTTGTGCTGGCCACGCACGTGTACACGTTCACCCACCTTCCACACTCTTCTTCCTACTCAACTGTTCTCTACCCCCAACGTAGAGGAGCCAACCTAACGCTTTCCTGGTTAACATCCTTACCTTCTCTCTTTCCTTTCGCTCTCGTTTTTGTATTGCGTATAAGATGGACAAAATGGAAAATAAATGTCGAAGTTTGACCGCAACATTAAAAACCTGCAAGGCCAATTTAGTAGTGTCAAACAAATCCAAGTCTCTTGCCGCCGCAAAAAATAGGAATGAATAACACCAAGGCTGCGACACACACTTGTAAAATCAGTGATTACAGTTCGCGCACCGACGTGCAATTGAAAGAATTTCGAAGTCAATGAGTATGTGATCGCGCTTGCCGTCATTCTGCGTATGGTGGCGCCACTGTGTTTATCTCATTGGTTCAAAGCCCCAGAGATTCAGGGAACCAATGCGTTGCTCCTTCGCTCTCCTTTCTTTCTTTTCATTACTTAACCCCCTTCCTCCCGCGTAGGGTAGCAAACCGGACGCGCGTCTGGCTTACCTCCCTGTCTTTCCTTCCTTCTTTTCGTCCTCTTTACTCTATTCCCCCAATGCTCCTCACTGTGCTAAGCTTCGGAAAGTCAGGCATGCTGCACAGAAGCCCTACAGCAGAAATCAGTGACGGCTGTCGTCACTTACAAATAGGTATCTAGACTACTGACTACGAATAAGTTTTTAACATTGACCTTAATGCGACAAACAAGCGTGCGGTGCAATTTATTCAACCTCCATATGGCTTTAATTTGAACTTGTACAACGGCAACTCAGGTTCTAAATATTTTTTCTTGCCTGAAACAAGGATAATGGATGTGCACGAAACATGCTAAGATACAAATTTGCATTACATACTGCCGCCCTCATAAAGGCGTTCCATAATATGCTGACCTCCATTAAGAAATTGCGATTTACAGCAGCAACTAAAGCTCTAAAAATAAAACCAGCAACACCGAAGGAAGGGGGCCGAGGAACAGAAGTGCTTGGAGTGCACTGACTGATCAGAGAGTTTATGATGCCTTTATCTTCAAAAACTGGCAGACAAGCTTCTTCGAGGACGTAAACGCGTCAAGAAAATTTAAAAAGCAACGTGTCCATCGATGTATCAGGAAGTGCTCTGTAGACGCGGACCTGAAAGGTGTTCATCAAAATCAGGCCCCGCTCACACCTTCACCGCGAGAACCGTGAACAGGCACCGTGACGAAAAAAAAAAAAAAAAAGAAGCGAAGTTTAATAGCGATCGACCAAGAATAGCGCGCGGCACGGGTACTTGTCTCACACCTGGTAAAGAAGGCCGCGAAACGATCGTTCCCTAAGCAAGAGTGAAGAACTGAGGTAAAAAGAAGAAGAAGGGAGGAAGAGAGCAGTATAAGGCATCGCTGGCAGTGAGGGCCGATCTCCCGCAGGGTGACATTCCGCACTGGCCGGCTGGCAAGATTCGATCCGGCTTGCCCGATCCGCACTGCGAACGGTCTAAAAGCGGCCCATGTGCTCAGGAACGTGGCATGCTTCCAGGTGACCTGAACGGCGACACGAACATGCCTGCAGTTCTGCCCCCGCAGGAAAAAAAAGAAAAGCAACGGGCACTGCGGGAAATCGCCATGGGCAGCACGTACCCAGCGAGAGAACTGACCATGCGAGGATTCGCGTCAAGCGAGCAATTCCGTTCAAGGTTGCGCACCCGGCTCGACGATGTTAAGCGTGGGTTGTCCGGGCGACACGAACGAGGCGACGATCCGTTAGCTCGCAGAGGAAGTGCGCTGTGGTTTCAAGAAGCCCCGAAGCAAAACCGTGCTCACATTGCGTCACTCTCTCCGCAAGTAGGTAAGACGAAACCACAGCAGCGAATAACCCTGATATACGGGGCATACCCAGTTCCGTCGATTTATCTAGCATGTGCGCCCCCTGATTAACGGCAAGGCGTGAGGTCGGTTGCTGACCCATAACACAGGCGAACAACCTGACTGACAAAGTGCAAAACGTCATGCGAATTAGTGACAGATGCAATAGCTTTAATGGAAGACGCGAGGCGTATGTCTGGCTGCGGGCTTGATGTGTTACTCCCGATGAAATTTAGGTAAAATATGAAGTGGTACACACTGCACGAGAACAAAGTCTTGAAAAATCGAAAACCGCAGGGAGAGAGGGATTTATTAGAGTAAACGCAGAAACAACGACCTGAGGTAATATGGCTCTAGCCTGTTACCATGCTCAGGGGGAAGGAGAAGAGAAGGAAAGGAAGGGTATCACGAGTGATGCTGAGGGTAAACTATAGGAGGTCGACTATATGCACGTTCGTGTCCGAAGGGCCCGTTCACACGCTTTAATCTCAGCCTACGTCAATAAAGAAACAGTGCACACACTCAAACCCGTATTAAGTAATGTGGCTCTGAACAACGCCAGAAGCGCTTAGTTGCGCACAATGCATTAACAGTCAAAGAGGAACCCACGACTCTACTGCCGAAGACTACGATACAGGTTTAAATGCATATAGGCTACAGCCCATTCCACGAAGAAAGACTGCTATCCATTAAGAAACCAGCTGTCAGGATAGTGCTGATTCTATTGAGCCTATGAATTCTTCTTTATCGAATGTCATTTCAGCATCTTACAAGTACATGCGAAGTAAAAAGTTTCCCAGGAAGTCACCGGTGCGTATATGTTTAAACGACGGTCTTCCTTTCTTTTTCGATTTGAGCACAAGACAACAATTCCCTACTTTCAGACATCATCTCACAACGACGTCGGGAGCCTAATCCGCATTACTAGTAAGAAAGGTAGCGTCTCGATACGCGGGGACGTTATAACACGTTCGTCGCGCTAATAAAATCATATCTGATTGCGTTCAGAACTTCACTCTATTGTTTTAAACTGTCAGTGTCAGTAGGTCAACCCGTTCACAGAGCAAAACGTTTAAAGATATGCTGCCCACACATAACGCACACGGGACGCAATCACCAGAACTGCGGGCATGCATAATCGCATCAGACACGATCACATATTTGAACACGCGCAGCATTCGAGATGGCCTGCATATTGAATTCTGAACGGAAGCCAGGAAGGAAGATACATTCCACTACGCAGGTGCGACGAGACGTGCGCAAGCTTGCCGCAACGTTGGAACACCGACTTTTCACCTCACTCGTTCTTTCATAGCACGCGCCTTCGGTACGAGCAGTAAGCAACTAGCAGTACTACTTGCAAGACCAGGGAGATATCGCAAAAAGAAGAGGCCGCAAGGGCGCCAGCGATGCAAACACCAGGACAAGCACGCCAGCGTACGTGGCAACTCCAACCAGTCCCGCGAGGAGGGGTGGCCTCTGCTCTCACCACAAACTGCCTGCGAACAGAGCACGAGCAGCACGTTTTCGGCAGAGGGTAAAAGCGACCACTTCCGCTGTTTCGTACGCACCATCATGACCCGAGCAAGTGCCTAAAACGAGCAGGACCGTAGATCCAAAGGTAGCTGCGGGGCAGAGAGCGTAGGGATTGAAAAAGTATAAAACAACCGCTAAATCAACGGGAGCCGCCTGAATGCGTTCACGTGTTTCGTTTTTTCTCTCTTTATTTTTTTTTTTTTTCGACGACCGGCGGTTGGTCCGTCTTTCGCCTTCCGGGATGCACTGAAATGGAATCGGGCCTGTTGTGCGGTCGGCCACATCAAGGATTCACGACCTTTCGTCACCAGGAGTTGAAACGCTCCCCCTGTCCAGTTCTTCATTGAGGACACGTGACAAACGTACCGGAAGAAATCTACATTCGCAGCCAACTCTTGTCTGGGCGAACAACGCGCCGACGCGTTATTCTGGGAGGCTTCCGACGGTACCCAGAGAAGTCTTGAATACGAGAAACGGTAAAGCGGAGAGAGAAAGAGAAAAGGAGGGAACAAATGTTTTGTCGGCCGGGAAGATTTGCATCAGAGCTCCTTTCTTCACGTCATGCAAAATGCTGGCTGTCGAAGGACAGCGCAGAGTGACGTGAACTTACGTTATCACGGACTCACGCACCTGTGTCGAAACTAAATAAGCATGGCCCACGCGGAAATCAGCAACAGACTGAGTTCGGCAAACATCAGTGCCTGAAGAAATGGTACAGATGTCTTTGTTGATTTGTGTGTGCGTTTAACCTTGACTAGCAGCCACAAGTGAAATTGTAAGGTAATGGGAGAAGGAGGATTTGAATCTACCAAATAAAATGCGAAGGTTGCCTGGGATCTTTTCACTGTCGTTATCTTTCCCGCAAGCCTGGCCATCCCCCTTTAGGATAATGATCGTAGTGGTGGTTATCACTACCAACAGGGTTTCTCGAACGCTGCTGTGTGTTCGATACTTGCATCAGAACACATCGTGTATGCTTGAACGGAAATATACATTCACGGCGAACGTTTCTGTGAAAGGTGTATTCAAAAGAACTCCTTTCTTTTATTTTTATTTTTCCCTCTTTTTTTTTCTTTTTTACAGATTTCACCATCCTTCTCGTTTGGCCTTCTCGTTTTCAGATTGCGCTTCGCGGCCACTGTTGTCTCATGTTCTCTTTTCAATGAGAATAAACTCAATTTCAATTTTAGTGCTCTATATTGCTCTATATACATATGGATTTAGCGGTTCTTCAAATGGCTTCTTCCATCTTGATTTGCAGGGTTGGTGCCCCTAGCCCAGGGCCCCACTGAGAGTAGCTGCCGTGCGAGCACGCCTTACTAACCCTTGCTGGACTTTCAGGATGTCGCTGGAAAGCATCCTCGACCACTGTTCCACACTCGGGCTTTCTATTATGGTTATTTCTTTTGCTTTTTGGCAGGCCCACGTGATATGATATAGCGTGGGCTTGTCCCCGCACCAGGGGCATGTGTTCTCATATCGGTTAGGGTAAATTTTGTTTAGTGTGTATAAGTTCGGGTATGTCCCCGTTTGTAGTTGCCGCCAGATTACGGCTTCTTCTCTGTTGAGTTGTTTGTCTGGTGCCAAATATCTCATTATGGCGCCCCTGAAGTAGTTTAGCGTGTCAGCGTATGTTTGGCCTACCGGTTCTGGGTCCTCTATGGCGGCAGTGTCCTTGGACGCCCGATTTGCTGCGTACCCTCGAGCTATCCTATCTGCCTCCAGATTTCCCTCGACACTCGTGTATCCCGGTATCCAAACTATGGCGTGTTTGCTTTGCTTGTCTGTGGGTCGGCCGTTAGAGCGGAGAATGTTCAGCGCTTTGCGGCTGATCCTGCCATTCATGCAATTCCGGCATGCTGTTTGCGAGTCTGTTAGAATGGTTAGGGATTTGCCTAGTCTATAGCCCTCCACTGCCGCTAGAGCTACGGCCGCTTCCTCGGCTTCAACTACCTTGCAGTTCCGTATTGACGCGCTGGTGATTACCCTGAGGTCCGAGCCAATCACCGTCTCCGCTTTATGCTTATTGCCTTCTTCCGACAATGCATTGGTGGATCGCGTCCTTCACCGTATAGCGATGACAGGTGGCACCACCGTCCTGTTGCAGCAACATCAACACTTTTGAAGGGCGTAACCGTAAGCGGCGCGCACGGCGGCTTTATTAATTGTGAACGACAGACGTTGGTAATGCTCGCAGACGTGGTTTTTAAGCTGCACCCACTGAAAAAGAAGATACCTCTGTGCTAAATAGGTGGTGTTCAAATCCGCGCCCAAGCGGCGGCTCTTTCTGGGCAACAGAAAGTGATCGTGAAGGCCGTGCCTTTGCTAACTGCATGCGCCGAAAGCGAGTGCGGAGCCGGCGACACTTCATATAGGTACCATATTTTAGATCACATATTTGAACAGTACTCAGCCAGCGGTTTAGCTGGAAGAATCGTATACACCTGGTCTTCCTCTTTCCACTGCACACTACATTACGACCGCTGTCACTCTCAGACGGCACGTATTAAATGATTTAGCGCACGAACTGCTTTTTTAATACGAATTAGGCTAGGCAAAGAGTTTTTATTCCCAATGCCTGTTCGTAATTGGGCGATCGCCTTCACTGCTAACGTGTTCGAGATCACAATACGCTGGCACCCGTATTTATGAGTTGTCGCAGCGGTACGGTTTGTGGGTGACACCCTCTGCGTTCTTGCATAATGCACTTCGGTTTCAGGCGTAAGCTCGTTATGAAAGTTTCCAATGAGTTAGACGCAAGCTGTACGCATTGTTCCATTTCCATGAAGTGAAGAAAAGAAGCTTTGAAAACCCACACGGCGCCACGGTCCAGACAACGGCTTCATGCTCTCATTACAAGCTGGGAACTATACACAATGTTCGAGAACATGATATTACTTTATAGCTTTTCATGGCATGATTTACATCTGTAATGTCTTGACATGACATTATATCTCTTCTTTTTTTACACACACGCGTCTTAATTTAAATAAAAGATTATCAACCCAAGCACTCCATACAGATGGTTAACCAGCGAAGCTGAAAGGTACGGCCCCCGAATTTATCACTGGGTAAATCCCGACGGTTCATTAAGGTCTTCCTGAATTATTGGTTACGTCTTTGTGTTTCTTAATGAGTTTACACACAAGTTCGGCTGCGACGGAGAGAACGATGTTAGTGACGGTATGCCCGCAGTTCGCCGTTGTCGCGTGTGTTCGATGTCTCGCGTTTGCTCGGTAGCAGTTTAGTTAGCATCCGCCCGGCATTGCCGCTTGCGATTCTTCAAAAGTGAATTGCTTCATAATTGAATATGTCCGTCACGTTAGACAATGAATGGCTCATCCCCCGTAAAAGCGGCCTCCCCATTGCGACGACAGAAGAGAAGTGAAATTCTACGCTCGAATGGCGAGCGGCAACAGAGCAAGCTGTGAAAGAAGACGACGCTCGAGCCATTGCTGATGGCGATAGTGCGAGAATTAGCCCTTAGCGGCTTCGCTGTAAAAAATCATGAGCCATTCCACTCTGTGAAGGCGGATGCCCAGCGAAGCTGTTCAGCACACTACATAGAGGTGACACGGAATTTCGAACGAAGGTACGAACTCATTTATGGTCTTGATGAGTGGTCATCGTGACGAAAGACATGCCCACACATTTATTGTATTGATCGGGTGGTCCTTGTTTGACTAGCAACTGCAAGCACATTCTTTGATAACGTCAAATCGATGCATGTACGCCGCTGGGTGGTCGGTTGGGCCGGATCGGTGTGGCATCACAAGCGATGTGTCCGCAACACGAAACGCCTAAACCACTCCCTTTCCGGTCCCGACACGTCCACATGGATATCACCGACAATGACCACAGGGGCAGTGTCATCGCACTAACACACGCAAAGTTAGTAGCCATGAACCTTATGGGGCTATGAGTCATTGCATATTTTGCTTGCTTACGGGGGTATGAGCTATTGATGATGAGAGTTTTCGACCTGCTGTTCTGTATGTTGCATGCGTGATTAGAAAGCATGTAAGCACTGTTCGTTTCACTTGGCTGAATGATTATAGCTTCTGCCTTACGAGGCTATGAGCCATTGTGTTGCTAACGGGGGTACGAGCCATTGATGATGATGATAATTTCTCTTGACGGAGAACAAAAATGCACGGAAAACTAGCCATATATAGCTTCGTTGTAAAACAAAGTCGCTGCAGAAAGACGTTATTCACGAACGGAGACTTCATAGAGTTGAAAAGGTTATCGCTTCCTTTAGGAAACCAATACGCTTGTAGGTAACCTAACAGACAGAAACCTGCGTTTTGTGTTTGAAAGTTCTTGCCAATTAAAGGAAATAAAGAAGAAAGAAAGGTCCAGAAAAGCTGTGCTAGCTAATAATTTTAGTCCAGCCTGTATTGACAGAAAATATAGTAGGCTTTTTTTACAGATTGAGGTAGGCTTACAGATTTTTATCTTTGAACAATTGCCTCCTTACCCCTTAGTTAGGTCGTCAGCCTTGACGCTGTGTTACGTTTTTAATTATTATTTTATGTCACTTGTGTTCGCCCGATGTTCCTCACGCTTCTTAGCGTTCGAACTGAACGCTCGAACAGATAGCTAGATTAAAAAATAATCACAAAAGGGAGGCCGCAATCCCAGTTACGCCCAGGTATTAGCGACTCGCGATATCAGAAGGAAAAAAAAGAAAAAGACAAGAATAGAAAGTGACTAGCTTAAGATCCTGTTATGAAGATGGGGGGAAACAGCAAGATGCAGACCTGAAGGAAACGGGTCGCCCTTGTGACGACAATCTCGTAGCGTGTGAACGACTCCTCCGCCACGAAGTATTCAACTTCAGGAGCAAAAAAATAGCACAGTGCTCGCAGAGAATGCAGCGAAGCTTCCACAGATAAAAGTGGAGCGCCCAAGGCAAGCGAAAAATAAAAATAAAATGAAAATTACGAGCGCCTGTATATATAAGAGACAATCATCGGCGCTTCGATTAACATTGCAAAGCGGCGTCGAAGACACGGGAAAAACGAAGACAACGGATCAAAAGCCCGGCTCTGAGAACATAGAATACGTGAACACGTTTTCTAATAAGGGCGCATTTGAAACATCCGCTTTGTTAGCTACACTCGGACTGTTTTGTTTAATATTTGTTCATTATGCCACCGGGTTAATCCGCGCTGATCGTCGACGGAGCGCGTACCATTCCGACTCCAATATTCTTCTTCCAAGTCAGTGGTGGTTTATAACGACTCGGAGAGTCGTTTCGACTCCGAGTAAAACGAATGAAGAAACAAAGAAATGAAAAAACACAGCCTCGCCCTATCGCTTGGCACACCGACTTCGACGCGTCGTGAATCCTAATATCCGCTCTTTTGTTTTCTCGCTACCGCCGAAGGGAGTGCCGAGGTCGTCGGTCTCGCTTCGCACGGGCTGCGATCGGAGGAAACGTCCTCCGACTTCGAGAGGCGATTAGGCGAAGTCGGGGGCCATAAACGGACGAACACGGCATGCCGGCAAATGGCTTCCTGCTGTCGTAATATGCGCACCAACCTTTAATCCTCCTCCCTTCACCCCGCAGTCTTCCTATGAACGCCAGCCTCCCCCCCCTCTCCCTCCCGGCGACTTTGAACCGGAGGACAGAACGTCAAAAACACGCGTGCCACATCAACACGCGTCGTCAAAAGACAGCGTTCGGAAGCCCCCGTGATTTTCACCAGCCATGTATAGAAACGTCGCAAGCGGGGGCACATAACGCTAGAATCTATGCGTTTGTGCGCTGGTTGTTATAAGGCCAGAGGCCTTCCCGCGTGGCATTGGCCACGCAAGCTTTATACGACGCGAGGCACGCGGGCAGCGTGGCGAAGTGAAAGCGGCCTTTACGCGCGAAATAGCTGCGTCACTAACGCACGCCACAAGGTTCTCCTTTGTTTTGCCGCGGTAGTTCCACGTCGGAAACGCAGCTCTCGCTATATATGCGTTGTGCTGGACGAAAGGACAACGGCTGTGCGATAGCCTTGCGCATGCTTCCCGCTTCCAATAAGAAAAGAGCACCAGTAGATCGGGCGAGAAACCACAGAGAAATTGCCAGAAGAAAAAAAAAAACACACTAGGCTTGACAGAGCTTCCATTCCATCTTTCAAATGCACGCGCAATCAGCGATTCAGCGAGAATAAGGCATCAGAAGCGACAACAATGTGAACGTATAAGCAGTCCTAGAAATCATCACACACGCCGACCGCGTTGCCAGCGCAATGTCTGTCGTCGAATCGCAGGCACTCGACGTATAGGATATTTTGCGTTCAGAATGACAGCAGGCGCTAAAAACGGAACGACGTGAATAAGCGGCAAACCTAAAATTGTGCGCTTTGTCCACTTTTAAGTTCGTCGCGCTATTTTCCTTTTTTCTTTTGTCGTCCTTTTGCGCATTCTAAGCGCATTATGTACAGACCTACAAAGAAACATAAACGAGCGCAAATCCCCCCATGTAAGCCTCAACAGCTTCGCGCCGTTTGTTAAGACTGCGCTCGCCTCCCGATTTCACCACGCCGAAACAGTGGCAGCATCGCGAGTCAACCGGTGCCAGCGCTCGCTCGAAGAAAGCAGAAATAGTCTCGATACAATTCATAGTCTATACAGGCGGAGAAAGGCTGACACAGCCTTCACAGACGGGCACATAAGAAGACAGCCGGCACTGGCAACATAACTGGCTCGGTCACTTTGAGCTACGCGGCGCCTTTACAAAGAGCGCTCTGGTATGCGCAGGTCCCTCTCGAAGCGCAACCTTTCGCTCCTGCCCGGGTTTTCACCGGACGCGCTTATGCTAATCGCAAATGGCGCATTAAAGGAGGCGCCCCGCGAAAGGTCGGACCAGTCCGAGCAGCGACTGCTGGCCGCTCGCTCGCACACACAAACACGTTCGAACGCACGCAAGCACGAACTCGCTCGAGCCAAGCCCGCGCCCGCACTGCACGTCTCGGGCCTGCGGAGCTTGCGCCTCCGCAACAGAACACTCGTGTGCCAGGCCGGACCTCCGCGACCGCGTACGAAGGCTGGTTATGCAATCGTGCGGGGTCATCGTGGTAACGGTTTCGCCACGATTACAGCGTCGGTCACGCCGGAACAAAGGCGTTCGTAGCGTTCGGGGGATCCCGGGCGCGGGCGTTACTTCCTCTTCGCAGAAGCGGCTCTATCGTGCAGCGACGGCGCCGGCGGCTGCTGCCGAACGTCTGCGTGCGCACACCTGCCCCGCGACGCGCTATGCAGTGCGGAACTCGTGCAGAGGCTTCGAGCGCCCGGCGCGGTGTAGACGCTTACAGGTTCGAGAATATCACGGAGCTGCCGCCGGAGCAGCGCGTTGCGGCCATCAATCCAATTCCGATTCCCGCGTGACTAGTCGCGCCCGTATGGCGTGTGCAAACCAGATACCGAGCAAATGTGGTACATGCCGGTGGTAACTGGAAACCAGCGGCTGTTTCCGGCTTCGTGGAAATGCCGTAAAGTATGTTGGGTTCGTTCCGGTACGCGGACAGAAACAGGCCTTCGGGCACGAAGACGCTGCGAGGTTCTTGCGTGTCAGCGCTGCATGCATAACCTCCGCCTTTTACGGCGAAGCCTGTGCTAGCTGTTCCACTAGTACATCGAACGAGCGAAATTTGTGGCACGGAAGCGATTCACCTGTCAGCACTGGGGAATAGATGAAACTTACCTCGCCATGTCTGCGATGCCGTGCGGCCTTGCATAGTTATGAAATGACTCTAATGCATTAAAGGAACGTGCCTCATACGTCGTGATATCAAGGTGAAAGATTGTCGTCAACTTTTAGCGCCTTTATGAACTTGATTGGCAAGAACTCGCTGGTAGCAACTCTGAGCAACAAATGACTCACGCTATATTTGCTGAAATCCAAGCGAGCTTCCCTATAATGTAAGCCGACAGGAAGAAAGGCCAAGAAAAATCGGAGTTACTAGCTCACTTACAATGTTACTCGCAATTACTGCGCAGGATTTCAGAACACACCAAAAGCTCACCCTAGTGCTCGATGCTCTGTTGTCATCGCAATGTGCATCGAGATTCATCTGATTTCATGCCACTTTCACAGTGTAGCTCTTGTCGCAACTGTAGATGCGCTGGAAATCGTTCGCTCAGAAATTTATCAATAAACCTACTGGAGCTATACATATGAAATTTGAAATGGACATCGTGCGCCTGAAGGGCAGTTTGTAACAAATTTTGGAAGCTTGAAGATGTCGAGGGAAGAAGTTAGAAGTGTGGTTTCGTAAAGAGCACGTGTTTGGATTTGAGGTCTTAAGTGAGCTCGTTGTCGCCCAGTTGTATATTGTACAGTATACACGCGGTCATTATAAGCACATGGCCTAACGTGTTCACAGTCTCTAGTCGTGACTTCGGTGCACGATAATCCCACTACACCTTGGATGACTGAGTGGACTACGAAGATAAGCACGGATTGCCTTCTCGGGATCCAAGTGAACAGTTCAGAACCCGGCCATCGATTCAGAACGACCTCATCCCTCACATCCTAGTTCTCACGGCACAATCAGCGCCTTTCGCTCTTATGCACAGTGCGACAAACAACTTTACCATAAACGAGTTGACGTGGCGATGCACATCAGTAACGCTCGAGTAATGCTTTTACACCTGTGTAGGCTTAGTGATATTTGTAATTTATCTCTCGGAAACTGCATTTAACTGTGGGCGACGGCATGGTTAACAGCTCGGTATCAATGTTGCATCATCTATGGTTCTGTAACACCCACCCTAACTTGAGAACACAAGCTTACTCAGTGGGGCCCGTCTTTAGAATGCTAATTCATTGGAAAATAACCGGTGGAGGCACATTTCATCGATTAGGACTCTTCGTATTATCCGGGTCGATTCGACGAACCTATAAATCGCCATAGCTGCGCACGAACCCGAAGTATATTCGAGAAAATGTTAAAGGCATCGTCAAACATTAGGACACTGCCGGAATACGCAGTCACGCAAGAATTCCCACAAAATATTTTGCGGCAGCGCTGACAAGGTCGACAGAGCGAATCCTCGCGCAACGGTGGCTATGAGGAAGTACTTGTGGCCCATGTGTAAGCGAAATGCAAGCGTCTCGCACGAAAAAGGAAGCGCGGAACCCTTAACCTTACTCCCCGCGTAAATCGTGCCTGTCAGGCGTATATGTTTACGCCACGAGGCGCGTATATACCGATCGTGCGCACGCACCCGCGTGCAAACGTTCCGCGCTAAAACGTGCATGAGATTAAAGAGCAAGTCATGTTCCACGAAGCCCGTATGCGCTCAAAGCGAAGCGTGACTTAATGTAACCAACCGAACTAACACAGCGTGGTGCGTACGGCTGCACTCTTTTCATTCAACGAATAAACAACCATATCGCGCTAAAGCGCGCGGCGATGGTTTTGCGAAGGCAGTTTCTCGCGCACGCATCTCGCCGCGAGAAGACGGCGAGGAGACGACGACGTTTATTTTTGATTATGAAGAATCGCGATGAATTCGTCTCACGATCGCACGGGGTCACGGTGACGCGCGTTTTTGGCGCTGAGCAGGATTGCGCACGAGCAGCGCGAAGGCAGCTGTGGTAGTAATAATCGTAATGTGTTCGCATTTAAAAACGAGGCAGAGAGAGGGGGAGAGAGAGAGAAATAAAGATGAGCCCGTAGCTCGTGACCTCGCCGCTCCTTCAGTTGAGTTATCGCTCCGCACGCGTAATGTAAATCAGGCGGGGAAAAAAAAACAGCGCATGAACGTTCATTCGCGACGTGGCTCTACGTTCTCTTTGCTCTTCTCCCAGCCAGCAGAAGCAGCGCTCAGACTCGGCCCGGCTCTCTTGCAATCGCGCTGGCGCAGTCATCGTCTCTTCGCAGCAACGCGCTATTGAACGGCGGCGGCAGGGCATCACGCCGCGACGGCGCGTCTTTGCGGCAGTCCGCGCTGCCCGGGTGGCCCCTTCATCAGCGATGCCCGAGGTCGCGACGTCCCTGCAGGAAGCCACGCGCTTCGCTCCGGCTGCTTTCGGGCGAAGAAATCCGAGCAGAGGAAACGAGGGGACTCGGCGACTAGCCGCCAAGTTGCCCTCCGCGTGAGACGATCTTCCTCGGCCGGCCACCCTTGATCATTAATTAGGAGTACAGCGGTGTCACATATCTTCGGTGAGCGAGATACTCATTCGGATGAACAAAATTGAGTAGAGGAGAAGAGGGGTCGCGTGGGCACGGGCCAAGTCGTGTTTGTGTGTATACACCGCGGCAACGGTGTACAGGATGACTGGCCGCTGCCAGGTTTGGCTCTGGCGAAGGGTGAGCGTGGCTTGCGCTCGTAGCCGATGCGCTATTCACTTCGGCCTCCTGACACAATGGCGGCTGGAACTTTCCGTCCTTCGCAACTTCCTATCCCGCCACACATCTCTCTTGTTCCTTTGTCGTCGATAGCAAATGAACCATTTTGATGGCCGCCTGAGTAAAATGGTTTTCATTATCAACACAAGGCTACCGAGCTGTTCGCTGATCATTTATTTCAGTCACGGTAACCAAGCTATTTGTAAACGATAAACGCTATCCAGGACAAAGTTGTTCGATTAATCTGGGGGGCTAACGCCCGAGGGTGGTTTACCGTCACGCTCATAGCTCCTAATGATTTCAGTTTCATAGAGGGGCACTTGTTAGGTTAGCTTTATTTTTTTAGCACTCAGACGGACCCGGCTGAGTAGCCTGCAGCCTCACTTTTCGTGACCCATTAAGCAAAGCTATCGCTAGCCACCCAGCCTTTCCCTCTTTGTTTTTCTCTCTTAATCCCTCTGTCCTACCAGGCTCCACAAGAATCAATCACATTCTCTTAAACATCAGCAATCAGAGGAATGCAAACTCACAGCTGCTTTGCCCGCACTCATAGTGTAGTGTAATAAAAATTTTTTTGTGTCAGTTGGCCGTGTAAGCACAACGCAGTCAACAGAGTATATGCCTAAATCAGTCAACTTGACAAACGCTTAAACTGCAAAGGATAGTCTGAGACAAAAACCAAGTACGTAAATTGAACGAGCGTTTCACGCAGTGTGGTTTCGCCCTTTCATGAAGCACAGTATAGGCGTAACAGCCGCTACAATCGGCAGCTACAGCAGCGTCACGCCTGGTGCGAGAACTCAATTGTACTGTACCTGTATGTGCAGTCACCGACGATTTGAAGCCGATCAGTTGCGTGACCCCCCCCCCCCCCCCCCCCAAGGTTCTCGTACTATCACACACATCTGGTATGAAGCCAGTTCGCTTTCCCACGAAAGTGACAGTGCCCTATGGGCTAATGAAGTGCGAGCTAAAGCTGTCAATTTTCTTCACCTTCTCGCGAAAGTAAGCAGCCTTGGAACGCTCAGTGCCAGTCGATTTAAGACTGAGCTGATTACTTCTACGAAGCCAGCGTCTGTACTATGACCGAGAGTCCAGGTAGTGAGACTGAGGCCGCAGCCCTCTGAAACAGCCCTCTCAGACATAAGGTGCTTCAACTCTGAACACAACAAATTCCATTAAGCATAAGTGTTCAGGTGCAACGTGATACCTGTAAGATCATTCGTTCAATCCAACGATGGCCGGGCAGTGCAATGACAGGCAATCTTTTTCCGTTAAGCATGTTACGCATCCCACCTAACCTAATACCGCTAATGCCAGAGCTCACTGTCAAAATTCGTAGAGAAGTAGCTGTTTGTGCATTCGAAATAAGGAATGAACACTTGCTTTGCAAGTTTCTTATGCATAACACTCGTAAAACTGTGAAACCCCATTATTAAAGAATACCGCGAAAAAATGACAGTAACCGCCTTGTTTATTTCTTCGACTCTCAATAAATGACAAATGTACGGGGGTAATAATCTGCATAAGCGTTTTAAACCTCTTTTTCTCTCTCTTGCAGAACATAGGCATCAACTGTGCTCTGTAGCGTGAAATATTTGTCATAGTGAAATTTTCACCTTCCAAAGCTGCGCTGCAGCTATAAAAGCAGCGCCATATAATGTGTACCGAACCAATACTGGCCCATAGTGCTTTTTCTTTTTTTGAACATCGACCGAAATCCCATGGGATCGGTGCTCTTGCATTCCACCTCTATCAGAATGTCACCACCAGGGTAGGGAATCACACCCGCGACGTTCTTTGATCCTCGGCCACTGCGGTTGCGTTCCGATGGCAGCTTATAAAGGAGCGCTCACGCATCGCGGTTTCGGTGCACGTTAACCAATCTCAGGAGGTCAAATTTTATCTGGTTTTAATTTTTTACGTAGTCCGTTACAGCAGGTCTCTCATGTCCCAATTATAGTTTAGGACCAAGCTAAAAAAACGTGCGCAGCTTGCACTAGTGATGAAAGGCTGGAGGCAACAGTGGAGCGTGTGATCACCTAGCTTTTACGTGGCTTGGCTAATTTGTTTGTAGGTTTTGCAATGTTATGCTAGGTTTTGCTAAGTTGTTGGTAGGCTTGGCTAAGTTGTTTCTAGGTTTTGCGAGCTTATGCTAGATTTTGCTCAGTTGTTGTCTCGGCGGGCTTGACGCCGGAAGTTTTCGAGCAGTCGCAGGCCGGGATCGCTTTCTCGGTGACGTCGAGCGTTCCGGCACCGACTCTCGCGTTCCCTGGACTGAAACTCGGAATCCTCGACTCGGCGTCACCTCTTCTCAGCCGCAGTTTCGGCGCAGTGTTCCGGATCAGCTCGGCGGCGACGCACCGCTTCTCGCTTGGCAGTACGGCGCTCTTCCTGGCAAGCCGCTTCTTCTTCGAGCGTCCGGACTTTCTTCGGTCTTCCCATGTCACCTCACGACTCCGGCTTACGCGCGTGGGGTGCGAGAAGGTTCCGTGGCTCGGTGCTCTCGCAGGTGGTTTCTAGGCAACGCGAGGCGGAGCACAGCTGGGCTGAGTTTTCTGGTAACGCTCCACGGCGGAACTAAAGCTTAAACAGCTCCGCTGTTAAAAGCAGCAACGATTCTTGAGGTGCCCCTGTTTCGCGCTACGTGCCGATCCACATGCCTTTTTTTCCCCTTTCAGGACCTCTCTCTCCCTACAGCGAAGAGATTACTACCCGCATCAGGTCAGCCCTGAAAGTATCCAGTTACGTCAATAAACGCTCTTCGACGGGCCAAGTAATTTCTCCGGCGTCGCGCCAACGGCGACCCGTTCGTGCGTCCACCTCAGTCCGGGATGGCTCGGTATACACGGACGTCATCGGACAACGTTATGTACCGTGGCAGAGCTTCGGCTACCGGCGGCAGTAGCTGCCTTTTCTTTCTCGGCGGGAAGTCGTCGCCCCGTACACGTTATAACACGGCGCCAGCAGCAAACGGCGGTATCAACCACAGCAGCAGCACGCAAGCAAGCAAGCATCAAGAGCTACCGGCTCGTCGGGGCGCCCAAAGCGAGAGGTACAGGGGATGGTAGGGCGAGGGCGTGCGGGGCAAAAAAAAAAATAATAATAATAAGAAAGACGCCCGCCCGGTCGTCCGTGAGTCGGAGGTCGTCCGACCCAGATAGATAGGCGCACGGCGCTCGTGGCGGCGCCGAAGTCATCGATGCGCCAGTTGCGCACACGGGGAACACGTGGCGGCCGCAGGGAGAGACGTCGCCGTGGGCCAGGACGCACAACCTGCGGAACGGCGCGGATGGCTCTCGCAGGGGCGCCTCTCTCGCATTGCGCGAGGCGCGAGCGGGCCTCGCGTCCGGAATTCCGGTCGCGCGCGCACGGCCGCGCAGGCAGGTCGTCGACGGTGGGCGACGCGTATGTGGGGGAAGGGGGAGTCGGCACGTGCACAACAACTACGATTGCTTCGGTGCGAGAGAGTGCCGCCGGCGATCCCGTAGGGAACGCCGGTGTGACAGGTGACTGACCGAAGGGCAAGCACTCGAATTAGCGGTAGATCGACGGCTCAAGTTGCAGCTGCACTTGTATGGCAGAGCAGTGGTGAGCATCAGCAGCGCGAGCGCTCGTTTTCCTTTTTCTGCGAGAGAGATAAGCGCGATCGTGCAACGGATCGCTGTTATACAGAAGAAAGAGCGCGTGCACGAAGAAGCACGAAGGCTAACCCTGAAGATATATAGAGCGCGAACTCTCATCCAACAGGGACCTCGCACTCAACCCCACATTTTTTTAAATATGTTTTGACAGTTTTCCTGGTGCTTTCAGTGTACGTTCGACTTATATCCTGCCTAATAAATTAAGATTCACTTTGCAAGACAATAAACATCCTCCAACAAGGCATCTTAATCGTATTCTTCATGTTCACTGGAAGAATGTGTCAGATGATGGTGTAACATCTAAACGTGTGATGCAATGACATAGCTAAGATGTAGTGTATTACGGGCTAAGTGTGGACAGCCCGGGCCGTCCGAATCGCTCTTCGGCGGGCCCGGGCCGGGCACGGGCTTAAAGCCACAAGCCCGGGCGGGACTCGGGCCCGCTCATTAAAGGGCGTAAGTGGTGCCTCGTGCACACGCGAACATTATGCATTGCATGATCCAAGCCATTCTGTGCCAAGCTTAAGTGACACGTCGAAAGAGCTGGCTCTTAGTATATCTAGCAAAGAAACTAGAAACAAGAGAACTTTCATTAAAAAAAGAAAGAAGATTCGAAGATTGTTTCCGCGTAAGGAAAAATAAGCTATGCAGAATACCAGTCTTCAAAGCATTTCCTTGTTACCGCTTTTGCGAATGCACTATTACAAATGTCGATACTACTACATTATTTTAGCGCTAACGCAAGGGGTGCCTCTTTCAACTTATGCGTTTATTTCATATTTGTGCTCGTGAATTGGCGTATATATATATATATATATATATATATATATATATATATATATATATATATATATATATATATATATATATATATATATATATACACACTGAGGAACTGATGTTCCCATCGGAGAAACAAAGATTTCGGTATTTTGTTGCTTCTACACTGCAGCTGATTAAACCCCGAGAAGGTTAGGCTGACACATACGGTGCAATCAGCAAGTTAAAAAAAAGTTTGTTTTCCTTTCCCCCCCCCCTTTTTTTTTTTTTTACTGAAAGGCCGGGTCTGGTCATGCATACGCGGACCCTGGCTAAGCTTAGTAAAGAACGCCCGGACCCGGGACGGGCCCGGGTTTGGATCCACGGGCCCGCGCCAGGTCCGGGCTGGGCTCCGTCCTGCAAACTGGGGCCCGGGCGTCATAAAGCCGGCCCGGGCCGGGCCCATGCAGTGCTCTATTCACACCTTCTGGTTCCAGTTATCTGGTAACTCATTATTTATTTATTGGTTATTGGTAACTTATTGGTAACTCAAATATTGGTATTATTGGTAACTCAAATATTGCAACACTTTGTACTCATGGAGACTATAGGAATGGCTTGAGCATTCACGTGGCGAGCACTTCATTTGCTTAGAACGACATCAAACGCCATCTGTTATGCGCTTGAACCGATGAGTGCTATAATATTGAAATGTATGTTGCCAAGGAAGTGCGTAATGATAATGCAGATAGCGTTGGACAAGCATGATCACTAATCTTATCACAGCGCAGAGACGATAGCACGAGGCCTAATGCTTCTGTCGAAAAGGGCAGACAAGCTATCATTGGTCCGTTACAATTACTGAAAACAGACTTTTCAAGATACGCACGCCGTACACATAAATGTGCACACTACTGGCCAGCGAACTACGCCAGGAGCAATCTGCACTAACATAGTTCACTAACAGGCGCAAGTCCGCTCTGTTTCCCGGTAATGCGTGCAGTGTGGTATGTGTGCAGGAGAAAAAAACGCAGAATGAAATATTGCAAGCTATGACCATACGATCCTGCTCATCGAGATCGGAGAAGCGGTGTAGTTTTGTAATCTCTTTCTTTTATTATTTTGTAGAGAGAAGAGGGAGAGATGGGGGGGAAGAGGCTTTCGAGGGGAGAAAGAAGGGAGGGAGGGTCAGAGGCTGCTTGATACAGTGTGTCCAGCCGCACGTGGCAAGCTCTAAAGCCGAGATCGCGCGAGCAGCATATTTTCTTACCGACTGGGTGACGTCATCACACGAAGTTGGGGTTTATCACTTGGTCAGCTATCATCCATTACGTATGACTGTACTAATTTGAACAAACGCGACCTATAAGGCGATGTTATATATAAAATATAAACCTCAACGATTTCTATCACCTTGAGCCGTGTTTTATGAGGTAGCTACGTGTTGCAAGCAGATGGCGACTTGAAACCATAACTTGTCTGATAAGCTCTACTGCAGTCGGGTTCAAATTTGTGCCACATACGATGGCCGTATTGCGCTTCTTCTTTCTCCCTCGCTTTCTTTCATCTCAATCTTCAATCGACGTGACTGGCTACGTGCTCCGAGTGGGAAATGGATTAAAGGCGAGACGAAATTGAGATCAATTCTCGTTCTTGACGAGGAATTTTCGACAGGGGAGCCAGGTGGAGATTGAGGGTGGGATCATGGACGAGGAAGCGGCCGCATATAAGTTGATGAAACCGGGCGCTCTCGCAGATGATACGAAGTTGTCGCACTATCAGTCGTCCCTTTTCGGTGCGCAATACGCATTAAACATGTTCAGTAATAAATTTTTGTTCGACCTCAGATTGATGTTTGCGTCCAGCTTTTGTTTTCTGGCCACCTCCGTTGAAAAGAAGGCAGGGTCCTGCCCCGTCTCCATGGTGACGGGTCGCAGCCTATTATTTCCCTTGTTCTTTTTTTTGTTTGTTATGTACGTGCACTGAGGCCACTCAGAATGCGGCGATATGCACCTGCCTGGGCAATGACATCGCAGACCTCAAGACATGTTATGAAATCATAGTAGTGGGTGATTTTAATTCCCATGTCGAGGAGATGGACAGTGGAGCAGACACCAATGGCGGGCGAATGTTGGGTTTGGCTGAACAACACCGGTTGATTGTGGCCAATCAGACGGAAAAGTGTCAAGGGGCAGTCACATGTTCTGTGCGAGATAAGCAGTCATGCATAGACTACTATTTGATGTCACAGGGGCTATACAGTGAGCTCACAGCCATGACCACTGATGAGGACGGTAGTGGGAATCTGGGAAGTGACCACAACCATTTTCTATGCATGTTTGGCAGAGGTACCAAGCTAGGGGTGCCACAGCAGGTGACCACTGTACGATGCCTGAGCGAGAAGATGTTGGAGGAGTTGGCTGCTCAGCTGGAATTACAGACCACTGCAATGGACATTCATGAATCTTTCATCACAACACTGACGGCGGTTCTGAAAACGCAGGCGACCAGGACGTCACCGGTTGAAGGCATGGTGGTGTCCTGAGGTCGCCACAGCAATTCGTGACAGACGAGTTGCCAGCCGTGTACCTCTCCGCACATGAAGTGGGGACTTGGATGCTACAGCGCAGGCATGGACTAGGTATACCGCATGCAAGCAAGGGGCAGCAGCGCTCGTGCAGTCCAAGATCCGACATCTCAGTAAGCAATAAGAATGGCAAAGAATGGCAAATGAATTACTGATTACTGAATTACTATAACTCTTGTATAACGTCGTAATTGAACCACGTGTAGGTATTAAACTTTACACGAACGTCAGTCATAGCGTGCTCCCCATATTTCCACCAGATATGAAGTTGGCGTTCTACCGGTACTAACATATGCATAGACTCGGAGTTCGACAAAGAAGCAAGATAATTTAAGAACCACGCAGCGAGCGATGCAAAGGAAAATGTCAAGGGTATCTAACGTTAAGAGACAGGAAGACAGCGGCGTGGATTAGAGAGCAAACGGGGGTTATCGATATTCTATTATTGACGTTAAGAGAGAGAGATATGTAGCTGGACAGGTCATATAATGTGAGGATCGATAACCAGTGATCTATTAAAGTAAAAGAACGGGTGCCAAGAGGAAGCGCAATCGAGCACGGTAGAGAATTGGGTGGTATGATGAAATTAGGAAGTAAGTTGGCGGTACATATATAATCAGCTAGCGCAAGAAAGGGGTAATTTGAGATGACTGGGAGAGACCTTCGTCGTACAGTGGACATACAAATAGGCTGATGACGATGATGAAGTTGGTGCCACTTTCAGTTCTCCTAAAGCAAGGGCTGGATGCCCTTGTTTATCCTATCGCCTCTATCATCCTGTGACCCCTTTGCCTTGTTGCGACTGCTGGTTCGTGATTTATTACGTTTAAGGTACCAAAGCAGCGCCGGCACTACGAGAGACGCCATAGCAGAGAGATCAGCATAAATGTTGATGTTTTGGGGTTTTTTTTTTTTTTTTAACGTACGCCTAAATCAAAGTATTTGGAAAGATTGGATGCGCTTTGTAGACGATCGCAAAGAAGAAGACAGGACAGGCGCCGGTCCTGTCTTCTTCCTTGTGATCGTCTACAAAGCTCATCCAATCTTTCCAAATACAATGAACCAACCTGCTCAACAACGCATCCTGCTAAATCAAAGTACACGAGCGTTTTGCACTCCACCTTGTCGGAAGGAGGGCACCTCGGCAAGTAATCGAAGTTGCGACCTCTTGTTCTGCAGCAGAATGTCATGGCCACCGACCCCACACAGCAGGTCTGGGAACCATTGCAATGTGTCATACAATGCTACATACGAAGCACCGCTAAAGCTGGTTTTTCACACACTCTCAGGTAGTCAGTCGGCGGCGAGCAGGGACACATAGAAGCGCGCTCTCTGAAGAACATCTACCATTCGTTAATAACTAACTTGTGTCGATAAAGCGCTAAGCGGCTGTACTCTCGTGAAGTATACTTCTGCGAAGCTTGTTTCACCGTACAGAGGCGATATCTCAGCGCGGCGCACGCACAATACTGTCGATGGCGAGTTCTCCCACGGGCAAAGTCGGCCCCGTCAAGGTTGTTTATCAGGAAGGCGGCGATGCTCAGTATCACACGAGCTATCGCCAGCAGACCTAACATTATCACGCGACTTACACAGGACACTGTGCGGCGCGGAGGCTAGATATGAAATGAAATCGTTTGTCTAAAAGGAATAGAACACGACCTACACGCGTGTATGAATGCCGCGGAGGTAGACGAAGGAAACTTGCAGACGAAGGAACGGCACTATACGTCATGGAATATAAACTGAACGAATTTGCTTTCTGAGAATCAAATTCCGCGTCATGCGGTGCCTTGTACTTTCTGCACTCAGAGATCTGTTTTCTCTTTTTTTTTTATTTCTTAATGACCAGGGCAACAACTTGTGCAACACGACCGTTGTACACGACCGGTGTCGGTGTTTGATTCAGGTGTTGACAGAAAGTCGGTAGCAGACCACGCCACAAAGCTTCAGTGGCGACAGGAAAGAGATCTGAAAATGGTCAGAGAAAATACGCATGATTATGAAGTGGTTCACCACGGTTTTTCAAAGCGTCACACGCAACAAATCTCGAGACGCCTTTTATCTACTATTTTCGACTCGCATAGCCAAGACGCCCACTTTGTGCATACATTGTTGCACGAGTTGAGGGTTTCTTGAAGCGACGGATGAGGTGAACAGGATTACTGCGCATGCTAAAGTTAAACTCACCGGCAGCTTAGGCTCATTCACTACGCACTGCAGAATAATTTACGCCATTATAGTGAATAAGAATGTAAATGTATCTATAACTCACACATTTACACATTTTTGGCTGTAAGGGTGTGAGTTATAGACAAATTTACACCCTTGTCTCTATCATCCTGTGATTAAGGGTGTAAATTATTTCAAAGTGCAGGCCTCAACGTGAGCAGAACCACAGTGCTGGTACGTTTATCGAAACCTCATTTGAAGATGACCAGGAAACTTAAGCGTAATGATTATTGCTCTGTGTGTGCGCGTTTTTTCTTTCCCACTGTATTAGCCCCTTCACCTTGGTCCACTCATGAACGCCCACCAACTCGCCTTGTTCTCTGTTCTTCGAAGCCCGGAAGACGTTAGTCTAAAATTGCTGGCGCCTGCTCTTCAAGGTGAGCCAATCGCGCTTCGACATAGCCTGCGTTCCTGTGGCAGAGTCCACGCTTCGGCGCTCGCGTCTATGCAGCCGCAAATTGAGCTGGCATCGGGTTGTCCACGGAGCGACGTTTACTTCCGATATTTAGGAATAGACAGCCGCCCATCTGTTCCTTACTACAGAACAGGAAACCCCATTTTGACATGAGTTATGAGTCATTCACACACTTCGCAGAGGCCGAACGCTTCCGAGTAGAGCTGCGGAGAAGCCGCGTGCGCAATCCTTCGCCAACGCTTGCAGAACGGTGCTTCAAATATTTGGGTCTGTAATGGGCTCCTGCAGTGCGTGACGAGAGACGCTGAATATCTCATGAATCTTTCATCGACCGTACTTCGGCGAGGTTCGTAACGGCTTGCACTTAACTATATCACGCGATCGTTGCTTCCAGAATCACTCTGCTAAGTCGCTCCGTAAAGACCCCAGCGGAAACTTTCATTGGTAAGTCAAGGGGAGAGAGGGGGGGGGGGGGGGGGCAAATAAACCATTTTTTAAGCCTGAGTCTCCAGTATTTTTTATTTTTTTTCGGACAACGAAAGTGCGTGGCTGCAGTAAAGTGTAGTCATTGGTCGCTGAAGTGCTATCACTGTAGTTCTGCGATGACACAACCCCGCGCTATCAGAAGACGTACGCTTTCCCCGTATTTATTGCAGAAATCGATACTGCGGCTGGAACTTATTTATTTTGCCTTCGAAAGGCAGTGCGAGGCAACCAAGCCGACACGAATTCCCCCTGTTGCTGGGGGATCGACTCACCCGCGTACTTTCCCACGCGAAAGAAACCTGACTTTGGGGATCAGGATTATCACTGCCCATCCGCTTTTCTTCTCTTCTTTCTTTTTTCTTCTTTTTCTTTTTTTATATACCTAAGGATTGACTGGCAAGAACGACACCGAACAGCATCAAGACAAAGCTCTAGCTTGGACCAAACTCCCCTTATCCTATTAAAATACATGCAAAACGCAACATCATTCTCATTAGAGAATCGCTGGACTGATTCGAATGAAATTTGGTGAACTTAATAAACAAAGCTTAATTCTACCGACTGCAGCAAGCATAACATTGATTTGAAGCTTCGTCTTTCTTTTTTAATGGCCCAATATTGAATAAAAAATTTACAAGTTCATAACTCTGCATCCAAAATAGATATCACAATTCTGCTAACTGCATCCGCTGGAGCATGTAAAGAAAAACGTGCCAGGGTTTTGCGTGCCAAAACCCCAATATGATTATGAGGCACGCCGTAGTGGGTGGGCTCCGGAGTAAGTTTCAGCACCTGGGATTCTTTAACATGCACCCAATGCACGGTACACGGGCGTTTTTTTTTTTTTTTTTTTTTTTTTTTTCATTTGGTCCTCATCGAAATGGGGGCTGCCGCACGTGGCCGGGATTTGATCCCGCGCCGTTGAACTTGGGATCGCGACGCCATATACACTACGCCACACCGCGGTCAAATGTGATGTGCAAGGTTACGGAATACGTGAAACTGATAACATGCTTAACGAGGGTGTTGCAAAATACTTACTCAGAAATTAATGGTGACGCACAACAATGCAGAGTAGTGTATAATATAATAAGCATGTCCGATTTATATGTCTCAGTAGGTCCACTTTACACTTTTAATTGCTGAGTTACAGAGTTCTAACTATGATTTAGTTCTTCTTTATTTTTGCACTCCTGAACAATTTTAAGAAAGAGTACGTTGATAGTATAAAAAAATCCACTCCATACAGTCAGTAAATTTTAACTTGCACCTTTAAATGCAACAAACGTCGAGTAGATGGGTGTAGTGGATACCGAAAAGAAGCAATGTATCTGTTCGCATGTATTAAGATCGGAGCTCCCGAGAAAAAGAAACCGTGCTGGCACATTGTTGATCAGCCGTCCCCAGTTGGCTCAGTCGACTCGCTCACTGATATACTTTATAAATATCCTCTACAGAAACTTCTATTTACCTGGCTTCGCTGTTCTTACAACAGGAACCACTCATCGTGATGAAATATTTGAATGTGTACTTCCTTTAACCCACTAATATAAAAAGTCCCTCAGTGTGGGTAACGAGACTCTCGCTAAATATATTTGACTTCCGCCCTTGCGAGCATGAGCAGGAAGCGACGGCCCGGTAACGACATAATTGACCCTGTATAAGTGCTTACCATTTAAAGAGTCACGGCCGCGGTGGAGACCGGTAAGGTGGTCACGACGAACGCTATTATGATGAGCTCCAGACGGTTGAGGAACAAACCACGCACGTGGCCAGGCACACGTAGACGATTGTTAAATGCGCACGCGAAGGCGCAACCAAACATATGCACAATCTCTCTTTCTCTCTCTCGGCTCCTAAACATTAAGTGCACAGCTGCAAACACGTGTAGCGCTAAGTTTTGCAGGCAGACGACCACCGACTTGTTCGATTTCGCTGAACGCCGCTTCCGCCGGTTGTGCACGGGACGTGTCCGACGGTTTTCGTGCCCCCGTACAACCCACACGAGTGTAACTTGACGGTGTCGACTATTTTTCACGCATCTCGGAAGTCTTCCTTGTTGTTGCCTAGGTTCTACGACGATATAACAAAACAAAAAAAGGGTTATCGCCGAATGTGTCACAAGTCCAAAGATAACCTCTATGCACTTGCTGTCCCCGTAGGTCACGATTCCACCAGCCCTTCCGCTAGTAGGTATTGTTATTCAAAGGTGATTTGCTGGTGGTGGAAGCACTGCTACAATATGTCCGAGTTGGATACTGTTTTCATGAGGCTCTTGCATAGAGGGGATGCGATCGTTGGCGCGCACACTTCTCGAAAAGGCAAAAAAAAAAAAATAAGAATACGTTGAATTTCGTTTCCAGCTTCTGTGCATGAGGACTTCACTATACATTGCCTAAAATAAGGATCTTCCCTGTGTGTTCTTGTTGTTGTCGTTCTTATTACATGGGCGTCTGGGTTTTCGGGTCCGTAGGATCATACGCGTCTACTAAAGATAGCCACACTCACCAGATTATCTTCAGTATCTTGGCATTTTCAATATGTTGTCCTGAATGCTCACCAACCTAGTTGGGTTTATATCGCTCGGAGCTACGACCGTGTTGTCGCCAACGTCATCTCCTGTGCAGCTGGTTTCATACATTACAGCTATAACTTTTTCCTCCACATCCGCGAGCTCACCGCTGTAGAACTATGCTTCAAGTTACGAACTTCAGTGTGAAAAAAAAAAAAAAAAAGCGGTTGGCAGATGATATGCCACAGTCCACTTTAGAAGCTACTACGCACGAACAAAGATGCGGACGTAGACTTTCAGCCGGGGAAGTTATGCTCTCGTTTCTTGCGCTTTTCTTTATGTGTGTTCAAGTCTTTCTCTTCTACTACATTTCCCGATGGGAAAATAAAAACAGTGCTCTCGTTGTCTGCTCTCTCGTCCTTGTTTATCGAGTTGTTTGCACTAGGCAATGCAGTTTGAATCAACTAGGCCTATTAAACAAACATAAGCCTAAACCTTGCTGAACTCCAAATGAGCTGATTTCCAATAAGGCATCCAGCAGACTGTTCAAATATATTTTTCTGCTCTTCCGCACATAGTTAAAGAGCGGCAATTTTTAATTCATCACTGTCCAAAATGACTTATAACCATTCATTGCGCTCACAGTTGGCGCAGTGATTCGGTGGGCTAGTAAGAAGAAGGTTTCCCTCCGATTGTGCTCAGAAAACGGTCCAGACAGTAAAGAAATGGCAAGAAATGTCATATTCTGCTCTGTACTAATTGTCAACTTGTGCAGGAAGCAGTGAGATGCTCGTGTCAATAATTTTCAAGTGTCACTTTAGGAATGAAAAAGCGATTTTCTGCCGGGTACCAACAAGCAACTTTGCCCCCATTAACTCTCTGCAATCCTCGTACATGCGCATACGGTATAGGGTTAATCGTACATACAGGTTAGGCGTATTAATCCAATCGTCAACGCGGCGGCGATAGCGGTAACTGACAAAGCGAACACAATTTGCACCGGCGTCCACGGAACACGGAGAAAGCGTTTCCTTCCCAACATGCTTCACGAAAGAACGAATAGACTGTAGCGCCGCGGCTTAGCATTGGCGCAACAAGAAAAGAAACACGTTATGTACCCCAGCTTGTACTCCGAGATCAGTTAATCGCGAATCTTTGAGGTCTCTCCGTGTCGTGCATGCACTGCTGAATGCGTGTAAAGGAAGCGAGTGCGTGAAGCACAGTAAGTGAAGAACAGGTTGTCCGCGGTAAAGTCACACGCCTGTTGCGTCAGCGCGTATCTAGGTCATGACCGATGACGAGACGAGATTGCCAGCGAGTCCAAGTTGGCGCGCACGAAGCCCGCGAGTGAGACGGCTGCACTCGTAATTCACTGCGCGCACTGCATGCACGTCGCGCCATGCCAAGTACCGGACGCGAGGTCGTCGGGGTCGGCGGGAAAAAGCTTCGTGGCGACGGCAGCAGCCGCATGTCAGAACCAATCAGCCAACGTCGGACGACAGGCTGACCGCGGCCATCGCGCAGACAGTTGCAGTGTCACACTAACGAGTCAACTTAACGTAGGTGTGAGCACGTATGTGAACGGCGGACGAGACTTCACTTGGTTCGTGGCCGTTATTTCGCAGCAACTGCATGGTTTGATAGGACTCTTGCGTCACCATTTCACCACGCGTGGTATATTCTCTGAATATTAAAGCCGGATTACTGAGGATTCTTAAAGACTAAACGAATAAACGCACGCACGGAACAATAAACTCCCGATGAAATAACTGTACAGCTCAGACGAACGAGGACAGACGAAAAATGTGACACGTGTGTCCGCCAACCGTCGCTGTGTCTGCTAGATAGTGAACATAACCTGCTCCAAAACTCTGATGAATCTGAACCCCGATGAATTTCAAGCGTCTGCGCAAGTTCGCGCACATGTGAGCTAAACTAACGGCGGTTCGGAGCTTTTATTTTTCAGTGTTTCATAATAAATTTCAGCTTGAAGTCAGCGCTCGTCTTGTCTGTTCTTTTCGTCTGTCCTCGTTCTTCGGCGCTGTACAGTTATTTCATCATGCCTTACAAACTCGTCCAAGCTTCCGTGCTTTTAAAGTAAAGCCACCCAGGGTGGCTCGTATGCTTGACAGTATGTTGGGCACCAGTGCGACGCTCCTCTTTCTTATTATGGCACTTTGTCCGTATCTGCGTTCGCTGGTTCACTCCACCACCGAGAAACTGCCAAGATAGAAGATAATCCCATTTCGTCGACTATACGCTCTGCCGTCTAATACATATCACTACACTGCCTGGGCCACAAGATTGGGAGAGGTCCACCTGCGAAGCGTGTTCCCTGAGATACTCTTGAAGGATAATGCGCAGTTTCTTCCGGGACTGTAATCTTCTCAAAAAAAAAAAATGCGATGCTGCTGTACGCTGAAGGAAGAGGGAAGAGGAAACTCGAGCAGCTAGACAAAAAGCGTAATCTCTCCTTTCTTATCTCTTCTTCTTACATCATATCTCATCTTCCTCTGTACCACTGCGCATGCACCATTCTCCGGACCATGCCATCGAGCTCTGGCGAGCACTGCTGTTGTTCCTCCAGGACCCGGCGCACCACCGGTCGGCGATCGGCTCCGCGACAGCCACAAGAGTCACGCGGCCCCCACTTAGCTGCCTCCAGTACGTTCGTTAATAAAACGAAGGCAGCCTCCCCCTTACCCTTTTGCAGCAATACCCCCTCCCTTTCCCCCGCAGCGCCCTCGGCGCATTCTAATGTGGAATAAACGTGGTTTTATTCCTTCATTCTCTTCAATGAAGTTCTTTGACGCCAACTTGGGTCGCCGAGCTTGTGCCCTTGGTTATGCGCCACTCTCCAGTGACAAAACAATCATTTAAAACATTTCCCGTGGTCGGCGGAATCGAACTCGCCACATATCTATTGAGATTAATCTTGCCGGAACATATAGTCACACAGGCGCCACGCGCAATTTTCGCGGCAACGCTAGATGGCGCAGCGTGTTACGCGGGAAGGAACGAAAGATGAACACGGCTGCAAACACGCTTCTCATAGGACGCGTTTCCGTGTTGCCAGTATGGAATGTCGCTACACTGCTGCAGTGCTAATATCAATAATGCCGACACTCATCGCAAGATGGATTCTCAACCATTTGTTGTGTATGCGTGCGTGTGTGTCTGTATGCTGGAGTTTCCAGCATACTGTAGACCCATTCTGGCTTGTTTTCAATGCCTTTATATTATTATTATTATTATTATTATTATTATTATTAATTGCAGCTATATTGTTCACGTTAGCATACACCAGCAGGTACTACAAGGCTAACACGACTAACACCTCCAGCAACATCACCCCCCCCCCCCCTGTGCTATAACCGGAGGTTGCCGAAATCAGCCGCTATAGCGCCGCGAAGACAAAGCATCCGCCATTGCGAGCCCTTTCTTTCGTTCTCCCAACAACGCCTCCCTCGCCAAGCGCCGGATACTAGCTGAAAGCTTTGTTTTCCGCGACGCAGACATTCCACGGCAAGCGCGAGTGACCACGTGTGATGGAGAATCCACTACGCTTCCGAGGCCGTCGCTTCGAAAGCGCGCTCCGATGCGGGTATACCACACCACGCTGGCTGGGGAAGCGCTGCCTTGCGCCGTCATGCCGGTGTGACTCAACAGAGGTCACGGTCGCTGCTTGTGTGCATGATTATCGGAGCCAGAAATGAGCTATGATGACCTGTCCGTAGGCGTTTCTGATACGTGCGACGCGCCGAGCCCTCGACAACGCTGTGCACACGAGGAAGCAGAAGTCAGTCGTTCTCGTGAGTCTTTAGTTTTATTTGTTTTTGACGTAGCACGGTGAGCGGCGTGGCCTTTTGCTCAATGTGCGATACTGACGACCAGACAACTTCTTGGAAAGAGCAGCACGTTGAGTCATTGTTGCAATTCGGCAAGTATCTGCCTCATTCCAATTCACTGCTTTGAACACGTGCAGCACACGCGCGCGTCATGTGCGCGAAATAAAGTAACGCAAGAAGCGCTGACTTAAACGTAACTTTACTTTTGCTTGTCGCTAACTTTCAACAAAGAAAAATATCACCAGAATTGAGGGATTACCTCTTAGATTCTGCACTAATTTGCTGCGGCAGTGGCTGCTCGCCGAGCAACCCCGAACGCCGGCAACGAACGCTATACTTGAAAGCATGCTTCCATTCGAGTAATCAGTTTCGCATAGAAAACTAAACGTCTTAGAAAGGGTAACTTTGATGCCGCGGTTTTCGAGATAGAATAGAGTAAGAATTGCCTCCAGTACGCTGGTACCTCAATAACCTCCTGAGTGAGCGCTGATTACGCATTTAATGGAGGAAAGCGGAAGTTGCGAAGTACGCGCGCAGGGTTTCCTGTCTCACTCACCGACAACGTTCGTTTCATTTCACCAAGCAGGCAACTGAATCGGCAAATGATAACGACGATACCTGTATTACCACAGTCCACGATACTAGTGGATTGTTCATTTCAGCTGCCACTGATGGGCATGCAGCTGTACGAGCGAGAAAGAAACTAGCTGTGGGCGCCTTACTCGTTCTCGTTGGCACCCCGGCCCAGTCAATCAGCACATCAACAGCAGCCGAGATGGACATAAACATTCACTAGGTAGGCACTTAGAGAATACACGCCTCCCACCACACACCATGAGATCACACATCCGAAGTTCACTAAGCTGTTGACCTAATCGTGGGCGAAGCCCCTAACAACCGGAAACACAGTTGTAGGCTTGCTAGCTCACTGGGCGTCCTCGCCACTGGAGGCCTCCTTTTCAGGAAATTGTCGCACCTTTCCAGCGATCGATTCATCAAAATTGGTGTCCGATACATTTACGCCACCGTCAAAAGCGTCACCTATAGTTCTAAGCGCAGCCCAAGAATGGGTTGAAAACATCCCAAGATTTAAAAAGAAAATAAAAACAAGAAATAAATAACGATTATTCTACACTCGTCGGGAGTATCGACAGTGTCAGTGCAATAAAATTATTTTTAATAAACGGCGACGCGTTTTACGACGGCGACTGCTCATGCGGCCTTCTTCCCTTTTTCGGCTTGTTTTGAGGCGCTGCCGCTCCACAATTCACTTCGTTCGTTGCAACCGAACACAGCAGGCTTGTCGGCCCTTATAAATGGACGGCTCTCTAATAGACTCCCTGCGAAACTTTTAGGGTGTTGAGAAACAGTTCGTAGGAGCCGAAGTTTCGCTTTAAAGGCGATCGTTATAAGTAGGCGGATGATATTGGAATAGACCAATATAAAAGTGACTGAATTTCTTTCATGCAAGCATGATTCACAAACGGACAACGAATTTAAAGGTATTAAAATTATTTCGAATACCATTGGCTACTTTGTAAGGGATCCAACTAACAATTAAGGAAGCTAAAATGTTATTCACCTTGTGGCACAAAAGTATTCGCAAATGGTCATGTAAACGTTGCTGTAGCTAAAGATCAACGCAGACGCCCCGAAGGAGATGATGTTCTGAGAAGTTACAGAAATGTCTAATTGTCGGAATAAAATTTCGAAACAACCCTTCTGCGGTTTATAAATCGACGAAATATTAAGAAGTAATCGCCAGTGGTTTCAGGTTCCATAAATGTAGCACAGAACAGAAGGCGCTAGACCAGACCTGCGTAGATGAAAATTTAATGCTGCAATCTTTCTTGCTTATCAGCAGAAAGCAGCAGCAGCAGCAGCCAATGAGTCATGCAAAGCAGTGGGCCTGCTGAAAAAAAGAAAGAACAGAAACAATGTACAATAATTTTAAAGGAGGCTTTGATATCTCATCTTATTGCTATAATATTCCTTGTGTATCTGTTACCCCTTAGTTCACTGTCGCCTTTATTAATTGCAACAAAAAAAAAGTTGTGAATATAATTAACGTAAGCTGTCACTGGCAGGTTTTATTTACCCTGCTACCAGAACCGCGTGTCAATTTCAATACCAGAAGAAGAAGAAGCAGAAGAAGATACCACGCGCCCGGCTTCCTTGTCTCGTTACGAAGCAATAGCAATCGGCTCCTTCAGTGAAAGTGCGAAGCGACAGTCCGCAATTCCGTCATGGTAAGTAATCCTGGCGCTCTCGTATATTATCTCAACAGCAATTGTCACTGCTTTACGAGTTGTGGACGGCTCTCAGGTGAATGGTTGACACTTGGGTCAATGTACCACAACGTACCGCAGGAAATAAAACGAAGTGAGTGCAAGGATGCACTGTACGTACTACGCTCTTCTCTAAAGGTTTTCCAAGCCAACTTCCCTGAGTCACGCTTTCGTTTTGTGTATTTGTTCAGAGACCCATTGCCGTTAAACCGTTATTGACAGAACCAACGCCTAGGCCAGCAGACAATAACCATCGGTTTGCCATTTGCTAGGGGCTCTGGAGGTGCGCATTTTCTGTTGTATCAATTTTTTTGATCAAGAGAAGCGACACAAATTGGCTTTTTGTCTGTGCCACCTACATCATGTATAGCTGTGAAATAAATTTGATTTGAGTTGATTGGAGTTGACGGGACGTTTGAGATATACTTTGCTATATGCTCGCTTGTACAGCCTGGTAATGTGACTTCTACGTAAAGTACATTCAAGCCTTCCTACAGAACCTCCATATGTTTCACTACAAAAGAAGACCATCCACGGGGGGTAGATGGTCTTCTTTTTCACCATTCAGGAACCATGGGTACACAAAATGTGGAGGGGAAGGTGGTTCCCCAGCCCATTTTGTGTACCCATGGTTCCTAAATGGTGCAATCGCCATATTGTCCTTGCGTTAGCTGCAACAAGCCTTGCAGAGTCAGGAGCAATTGTCTAGTGACCACAGAACGAATAAATTAAATTCCTTCCAGCACAGCTGTATAATGTGAAATTTTCTCAATGCATTATACTCTTTGAAAGGCTAAATTAAGGCTGTACCACTTGGTTTCGTAATGTAGACCTAAGCTGCGAAGAAAACGAGAAATTCACGACATTGGTCTTCAGGTTCTGCCTCACAGCTGTACCTAAAGTACTTCGTGAATTAGATAATTCGTTACCATGCGACCAACAGTATAGAGCCGAAAATAGCGTACATCAGCAATTATTTGGTGGCCGCACGACTAATTTTCCTTGTTTCTTTCGAATATGTCTCACCTTACTCTGCTTCCTACCTGTATTTCAGCTTCACTCATTCGTAAGTAGACAATGCTTGCAAAGTTGAGCCAGACGCAATGTGAAATATTCTCTGATTTTGACATATCCAATACCGTTTTCCTATTTCCAGTCACCAAACTTGAGCATCGGAAGAAAGGTAAGCGCTCAGGGACGGTCGCTGTGCGCAACCTGGAGCTTCATTTAATAACCCGCCTTGTGCTTTTCTTTTTCTTTTTCTGTGTTGTATTGAGTTTTTTTTTTTCTTTCAGTAAATGATAGGGAGCCTTGCACACACTGGTCTCAGCAGAGAGAATAGTAAACATCAAGCTAAATCTATCTAAAATTTCGCTGGGCGCTGAGAAACACCGAGATCTTTTCGTTCGTCTCATCGCGTGCATTATCGGTCTGCCACTGCTACGACGCTGCTTCCGGCGTTTCTCATTGCACCAGCATTGTAACACGCCTGGTATCTGCTAGGACACCTTTCCTACTGCGCAGCAGCATTTGCCTCGCGTGCTGCGTCGCGTCATGTTGCCTCCGCATATTGTTAAAACCCGGTGTGAGGAGATCGAGCGCAACCCTAAACCTTGCTATCACTTTCAGTGCTTCGCCTTAGCGAAGAAACTGCCAAAATGTCCATAAATGCGACGCATTTCTTTGCCTAGTCGGCGCCAAGGTCAAACGCGAGGCCGTTCAAGGTCACAGAGTTTGTCGCTTATGCGCGCGCACCACCCATGAGCCCACTCGCTGGCTGCTATTGGTTCGGCCGCTCCTTGCTCCAGTCGCCGGCACGGGTGTGCGTGCCACGAATAGAAGTGACGCGGTTGCACTAGCTGCGCTATGTTAGGCGTAGGCCTCTACTTGCAGATACAACAATGGACCCTCAAACGTATCAAGCGGAAGAGGGCAAACGCTCTGCATAGACTACAACGGTATGCGATGCGTACCTAAGCGGCAGGACAGCAGGCGAAGCGATGGGCCAACGAGATACGCGGGGCCGTACAGCGCGAGCACGAAGAGAAGCGACGCGCGGCCGAAGAACGGCGGCACGCCAAGCGAATGGCCGCTGAACAGGCCATCGAGACCGAGCGGCGCCGATGTTAGGACCGCCACTTGCAGGACGCAGACGTGTACTTTCAAAAGCGCTTTCTTGAAGATGAATTTGATGCGGCGTGTAGCGTCAAGTCGATCGCATCTCGTTCCGATCGTATACGTCGTCAGGGTGTCGCGGCCAGCGTATGTGGCGGTCCTCGAGTGAGCGCTTCCCCGGAAGGACGCGAGTTAGTTAGAAATTTGCGCCACGTGCAGGGGAGACGTGCATCGCATTGACTTAGAATATCATCCAAAACGGGTTGTGCCGTAATTTTTTTCTTATATTCTTTCCACAGTTTAAATGATGCCAAGGAGCCACCGAATCGTACAAACGGCAATGTTGGGTGCGTCAGGTTCTTGGTTCCTATGGCGACTAAAAAGCTTTGAAGAAAAATTCGCCACCTTTGTTGTAGCTGATTTCATCTATAAAAGTTCAGAGTATATGTAATATCGCTGACTGAGCTCGTCTCCTAACGAACTGCAAAGAAGAGGCGTCGCTGCCTGCTTTCAATAACGTTTTTTTTAATTTTTTTTGGGGGGGGGGGCGACTTCAAATAAAGCATGACAAAATGGCCATGTTTCAGTGCATCTCTTTGGTAAGCAAGCAAGGAGGAGACAGTGGCACAGTGCGCAGAACACAATAGCGCGTCGTCACCCTGGCGCCTACCATGTACCTGAATGAAATTATTCCGAGATCGCACCACTGACTTTCGGAATTTCCTTGCTCAGAACTTCCTCGGCAGTGTGATGCGGCTTTTGAGGCATTGCTGACGGTCGGTGGAAAAGAAAATTCTCATTTGTCCTCAGAGTTTTTGAGCGTATAGCAAATAAAATATGAGTCCATAAATGAATATGAGAAAGTCTACAGGCTATAAGGGTGTCTACAGAGGTATATTAAGATGATGTTGCTGTCAGTGATCAAGTCAAAGACCAAAACTGCATCTGAGAACACCTCAGCACTTCTTATGAGTTGTAAATGCAAAAGCATTGATGTCCAATTGAACACAGCTGAGCGGTCCTTCGAGTTCTGTGCTGTGAGTAATGTACCATAGCGGTACGTGCTTCCCGAGTCAGCAAGCAGCAGCATCCCGCCGTACCAAAGCCGCATGCTACCGACGTCCTGCGCGAAGAGATACCGAGGAAGCAGCAGCGGCCACCAAGGCCGGTAGGCGGGCGCAGCAGCTAAGTCCAGCGGGAGTGACATAGAGAGATACGGACCGCGCCGGCTTCCGAGAACGAGAGCGAAGTAGACGCAGCGCCGCGGCGACGCCGTCTCCCCTCACGCAACACCTGGCGCTTTATCGCTACAGGTGCCCTTCCAGCCGCTCCGCTTCATCGAGGCGCGCTTGTTACGTGGCGTCGCAGCCAATGGGAATTTAGGAGCTGTTTCACTGTTACAGAATACAGACACCGGCTTCTTCGCTGAATTGACCATTTGACGCTTTCGTATGGAGACGTGTGAGAGACCATACTGGTTTCTTTGTTGAATTCTTGATCTTGGTACCTCGTCTACCTTGGTTCGTTGGTCAGTGTTACCAAGGAACCAGCTCGGTCTCGGAAACATGTCCAATGTTTTACGTCTTTCACTTCGCTGCTGACCGCAACTTCACCTTCGCTATGTTCTCTGACCAGACCACGTTTATCGAAACCTTGGCTATATATCCACAGACATATTGCTGACCGCTTTGCTTTTCTATTTTCTGAGTGACAATTAGAGCAAGCAATAGGTGCGTTGTAGATAAAAGTTGATTGAAATCTGAAAGTAATGGCTCCACAAACCATCGATAAACAGTCTGTATAGGCTTCACACAGCCCGTGCACAGTATAATGTGGCTCTTCGGGCGCGTTGGTAAGCGCTCGTGTGTCTCCTGTCTTCTTACCCCGTCCTCGTCTGGTTACGCGCTTAAATGTTTTCGTCGAGACAGCTGAACCGTGACAGCCGAACCGTACGCAGCCCGTGCCACCTGTGCGTTGGATCAGTGTAGAAGTTCTGTGTAATAGAGTAATACATTTTTGTCAGGCAGTGCACCACCCTGTGTCGGTTGCTGTCGCACACAGTTGCTCGTAAACGCATGACAAGACACGGCACACTGTCAGGGCTGAGAATTCGACAAACAGGACCCGTACTCAAAGGCACCAGTGCACCGACGCGACACGAAGCTTGTTCCTTCTTACCCCTGTGTCCTGTTGGCAAGTGTTCCTGGCGCCGTGCGTGAATGCGCAAAGGCTCCCTATCGCGAGTAGCACTCATCCATAATTTGAGCGTCGTCCAAGGAGGTTACAAAGAACTTGCGGAGCGGAGGTGACGCCCGCCCCCAAACTGAAGCCAAAGACACAATCTTCCCACGGCCGTAAGGGCCGTAGAGTCTTGAAGACACGTCGCATTTATATTCAGAAGCTCTTCCGAAATATATATTCAGATGATCGACAGCGCTTGTCCTGCGTCGCCCCAGTCGTCACCATTCCTTGCGCGCTCGCACAGTGCAAGAACCAATGGACGGACATTACGGTTGACAAACCTATCGATGCGCTCGGCATCCACGAGCGCGTCGAAATCGAGCGCTCGCAACACATTCGATTGGTTCATTCAGAGCGCCGCGCTGTAGCTCAGAGCGCTCGGAGGTGCTCCCACCTTCAACGTGGGAGCGACCGAGATCCGACAGAAACTCGATCACGTGGCTGCTCCGACAGATTGGGACTACCTGTAGAACGTTCGGTTGGCGCAGCCTTTCCCTCTGGCTCGCATCTCGAGAAGGTTCCACATCGCTGGAAACCTGGTTGGAGAGCGGAGCGGTACGGAACCAGTCGAACGTACCATTAATGAAGTTCAATATGGCAGCGCTTATGACTCGAAACTAAAATAATCTAGTGCGTATATACCTTGGCCATCATAACAGTACTTAATCGACCACGCGACAGTGCATTGCCTTCTTGAGCAGCCTTAACAGTTCGGCTACTCTGAATAGCTCCTGATTTTCCATGTCATTACGAAATACGATTCAGACCAGCTTTTCTATATAAACCCTAGACAATACTTTTGGAGTGTCTTCGAATAAACGCTTGCTAGGCAGAATGTATATGTACGGTCGGTGTCTCAATATTTCATAGAAACAAGTGGTGTCCGAAAATTGTTACACACAAAACACATTCATCGCTATTATTCATGTAGCGTCGCCAGAAATCACACAACTTTATTGATAATTTGGCATGAGGGTTCACGTAAGCGCTCGCACTTACCAACGCCATTCTGAGCTTGTAGCCGTGTACCCTTATGCTACGTTCGAGTAGAGTGCCTTCTTAAATAGCAATAAACTATCAGTAATACAACAGCTACGTGAAGATTCGCTAGACACTAAACGAGATTTGTAAGCCCCTTCAAAACGGAATGCGCAACGCTGTTTTTGTAGGGAAAGTGAATGTGGGTCCATATGCTCCAAGGTTTACGACTGTTATCCTTTGGTTACAGGAGCCGCTGTGCACATTAGTCATGTGTAGGTAGAACTATGCAATTTGGAACTAGAAAGCAACAGTATGTTACAGTATAAGGGCTGATTCATTTTAGGTCCTTCGGAATTTTTAAACATCACCTGTGGCTGATAGCATAATGTTTGTCCTTGAGCTGGGTTATTCGAAGAGGCGGACATTACTATCACGAGAAATGAAAACGCATATTCAACTAACAAAACTGCAGTAATTAACTTCCTAATCACTTTGTGGCACATATTGCACATATTGCAGCCGGTGAGTTAGCAATAGCAGTGAAATACAGACACGCTTGCAGTTTGCGCGAGATTAATTTCTGTGCAAGGAATTTATGTACAATAATCTGTCTGCGGGATTCTACTGCTCTAGTAAACTTGAATCGGTAGTTGATCAATCGAATGATGCAAGCAAGTCGAAAATATAACCCTCCGCATCCCTGGAAGGGTATCAACTGTACGTTCATGCAAAAAATTCAAAAAAGGAACGATGCGAAAAGCAAGACGCAAGGTGGGGAAAGGCAGGAAAGTGGACCAAGGGTCCGAGTTGTAAGAAAAGAGCACAAGAAAATGAGTGTCCTCTTATTGGCCCTTTGTCCTCCTTTTCTCAGTTCACGTCCTGATGACAGCACTCTTAACGAGAGGCACGCGGTAAGCCGGCGAAGCGATTCGAACGCGTTAGTGTTCCAACACTCTTCGGTTAAAACAATAGCCCATGAAACTTGACACAGGGAGAAGAATCACGCCGCGCTGACTGACGACCATTTGTTTACTGCGCAACGATGTATAATGCGCGCCAAGAGAGAAAAAAGTAGAAGAAGAAACGAAGGCGAGGAGGTTGAGGATTGAGATCACCTAGATAAATGGGGTATGGATTTCGGCCTCCAATATGTGTCACCACTTCTCTAAGCCGTTGCGATCCTCGCCATGCGATTCCAGTGCTCTCGGTCTCCCGTTAGATGTATCCAGAGTGTAGACCGCAATGAGCGCGCAATTCACAGAGAGCGCACGACGCATCCGCAATTTGACGCAGTGGCTGGGAAACCGCACAGGGGGTCAACGAATTGACATGTTCCTTCGGAGATGATTAATGAATGTATAGCTGTTTGGACCAAGCATTGAACGACCTTTGTTCCCGCCGTTGAACAGGCCGACACGGATGTGGGCAGCCTGACCGGAGATAGAACGGGCTTCTCGTTCCTCGTCGGCAACATGCTCTTCTTCCTCACCAGCAGCTCCATCGTGTCCGGCCTCGGACTCGGATTCCTCACCAGGAACACCGAAGGCACGATTGTATTGAACTTTCAGCCTCACGTCGCGTTGTTTGGCTCGCTTAATTGCGTGCTGTGAAACACAAGCACGCTTGAAGTGGTCGCATCCAGAGGCGTGACACTGGTTGTACCGTGACAGAACAGGCAAATATTGCGTGATTTAAAATCAGCCATAGTTTTAGAAAACACAGCTGAAAGTGTAGACAGGGGCGGGTAGAGGGTTGCCATCGTCGCGCACCAAGCTCCTGCAACCAACCGCTGACCTCGACATCATTCTGTAGACCAATTCACTGCAAAACTCGCGGCACCGAAAATGACACTGAGAATTTAATTTGCAGTGAACGCATTTAAATTATTTGCGTTGAAGGAACGTGTACAAACATAAGGGGCGTTTGTAATGGGCGTTCCGTTCATCTCGTAATCGTGTTTTAGTATGTCTCCTTTTCCTTCCTATTTTTTTTTCGCATGGACTTAAAATAGCTTGCACAGCGGTGTGGAGGGTGCTGTTGCAGTTCCCGCACACTAAAAAAAAAAATAGTGCTGGTAGCTCTATTTAAGCGAGTGTAAGAGCTTCTGCTATGCGCAACTTCCCTTCGGGGAGTTCTCACGCAACCAGATGGATTGACTCTGACCGGTTAAAGGTGGAGTAAACTGACTCCATTGTGAAGCAATGGGGTTAGTCATGGGAGAATAAGCATCCACTCCCACATAGGAGTTGCCAATACCGCCTTTGTTCTCCGATAGTAGAGGACACGCAGTTGTTGTCTCCACCAGCAAACTGGCCGTTTGTCGCGTACACAATCGTGCACTATATATACATATAAAAAGAATGACGGAGAGAGAAAGAGAGAGTATATTACTATATCCTTTTTTTCCGATCACTCCCTATGGCCGTATGATATCGCAGTAAAACCGAAATTGATACAAACAAGACAAGGGGATTGCAGGCCGTTGGAAGCGAAAGGCGAAAGGGCATAACAGGACTAGAGAGACAAACAAAGTGAGCTGCATGCTCAGGCTTCCTTTTCCTTCACTCGACGCGTTAGCTCAGTGACTAAGGTATTGCACAGCAGAGCACAAGGCCGCGGGTTCGATCCTGGTCGCGGCGGCCGCATTTCGATGGGGGCAGAATGCAAACACGCTCGTACATCGTGCATTGGAGGCACGCTGAAAAACCCCAGGGGGTCAGAACTAGTCCGGCTTACTCCACCACTGCGTGCCTCACAATCAGATCATAGACTCGCCCCGCAAAACCCCTGAACTTAATTTGTTTTATCCTCCTTTTCCATGCACTCTTGATCAAATCATCATGTCTTTTGCTTTTGGACATGCGCGATATAAGTTGCAGGAGTTTCTTCAAGGGGGCCCACAACACAAACCGCTGGCTTATCGCCATTAATGGAATTTCAGGCACGTGGACGCGCCGGCACGTCTCGTACATGGCGTTTCCGGGCGAGATCTTCCTGCGGCTGGCCAGCGTGGTGGTGATCCCGCTGCTGACGAGCATGCTGGTGGCCAGCATTGCCACGGCGGGGCTGGCCGCCGCGCGCCGTGTGGGCCTCCTGGCGTTCGCCTTCTACCTCGTCAGCAAGGCGATGGCCATGGCCGTCGCCTACGCTCTCGCCGTCTCCCTGGACCCGGGCAATCCTACGCGCCGCATCGACGTGAGCGACGTGCGACACACCCGCGGCAGGACGCACTACGTAAACATAGTCCTGGATGTCTGCAGGTTGGTAGACTGTCGCCTGCTGCCGTAGACAAGGACCTGTGCAAGAGCTCTCGCTCACGTATTCACTGCAAGAAAGAAGGAATGGTTCATGAAAGGAAAGAATTGTCATCAACCCAACTGTAGCAAGAAGCTACTACAGAGGAAATCCATACCGATTTAAGCATTTTTCTGCGAAGCTTTCTTTTTGAAAAATCCGTGTGGGCTTCTTTTGTACCTTCGTGCTGAAGTCAGGAGCAGGATGCTGAACCGAAAAGTTTTCGGGTTTAGTTTGGGCTCAGCTTCAGCCTACTGAATATCTTCCGGTTCAGTTCCCGTTTAGCTCCGGAGCAAAAACATAACGTTCTGTACGAACAGGTATGAACAGCTTTATACAGGATCATAACGGTTCGCAATTAAGGAGAACCATAAGAGCTTCAGGAAACGACGTTTTCCACTCTCACGCGCGAATTTTATTTGAGCGGAAAGTAGTTTATTGCTACTCTTGCGTGACGAAGACCGATGTAACTTTGGTGTCATGGATATTACGCGCCGAATTGAATACACTGTGACTGCAGACGCGCATGCGTACTGTGATTTCTTTTCCTACACTCACATTGCCCAATGCGTTGAAAATACAATTAATTCCGTTGTTGGGCCTGTAAACTGTCGTATATCTGCGTGAACCTCACCTGTTGACGTTGTGGGACCAGTGAAGGAATAATATAATAAGATTAGGTAACGACACAGGCCTGTGTGACAGGTGTTTCTCTTACAAGGATGTTTTCTTCTGCACTTTCCTTTTTTTTTTTCATAACTGTTTGAATTAACGCGCCTTTCACATTGCAAGCTTCGCAAAATTTTGTAGTTTGCTGTATAGTTGAAGGATATCAAATATTTTAAGCTCATATGCACTCCAAACAGCCCTGGTGGCACAAAAATGTACATGAGTGTCAAAACTAAGTTGAAGTGAAGAGATTTGAGTCCTGCCTGCATCGTGGGCATCGTTTGTCGGTTACGGGAGGCTTTGATCCTTTGTGCAACATTTCCCGTCTGACGTGCCCTCGCAGATGGTCCACAGCAGAGGGTTAAAGCTTGCTCCAAAGTCCATAAAATTGCCGCTCAAACACTTAAGCGAACTTAAGTAACGTAGGCGTTTTGGAACAGTATGATATATGCTAACGTGGGGTAAATTATCTGCCGACATATTTCACGTTCGTCTAATGTCCATGCAGGTTGGGAATAAGTAGTGAATCAACCAGCAAAATGTAGAGGAACTTTGTTTCACTGATATCGTTTACTTTCACGTTGTGAGGTTACAAATCCAGCATGATTCCAATGAAGACGCGTTATCTGAACTTCCCAACACGAAAAGACACTTGATCCACACTGTACCGGCACAATCACTCAATAAACATCCATCCTTCAGAGCACGCTTAAGTATATTATTTGCATAATGCTTCACCACTAACCGTAATGCGCATATAAGTTATCTGCGGCGAAGTTGTATGCGGTTTGATTGCATCCGTCATTGCGTTATTTATATTTACGTCAGTGACTTGTTATTTAGTATTTATCAGCTAGCATTGCATAATTTCTTTTTGCTCCTTTCTTTCGTGCTTTGCTTGTATCACCCCTTCATGCAATACTCATTCAGGGGCCTGTGAGGTAACTGAGTAATTAGATAGATAGTGGTCAAGTCTTATGCATTTATCGGTCTTCAGTTGTCACTCTGTATACGCGGCGTTAATCTTTTCGTTTGAGTAAAGGACCTGTCTCGCACACAAGCCTTAAGCGTACGTTCCAATCTCATTATGATGGCTAGTTAGTTCAGCCGCGAAATACGTACGCAAGGTGCACCGTTCACCAACAGTCTTGTTTCAAAAACGCCGACGGCTCCAGCACACAAATGTAATCTAGAGCCGTTAGTTATCAACAGATATGGCTCTAAAAAAACTGTTCATATGCTCTTTTTACCCATGTCACTGCTACAGTCTAACGACGTGGGCTTGTATCTGGGCCACTTGAAACACATACATAGCTGAGCATACAACAAACAATGAAAATACACGTACCGATCTACAATTGTCCGCTAGCAACAGCACTCTCTTTGGCCGTCCGAATGATTGTATTCTAGTGAAGAAGGGACAGACGCAAGCAGCACTGGGGCACTCTCATCGACATATAAGCGCGAGCGCACGGCGCGAAATGTTGGTGTCGAGGCTTTTTGTTGATGCTGCGCTGGTTTTTCGCCTGTCACATCCCATCAAGAAATCCCCTTATTAGTATGAATCAATGCTATATTTCTTTCTCGATTAAACGGCTACTGACATGATATTTACGAGTATTCACTTTTCCGTTCGTTAATTAATTTATTGAGCTGCAAGAAAAAAAATATTGGCAAGTCTGAGAGCGCCGTGAATAACGTAATATAACAGCTTTTCCACTGCCAGTTTCGGTATCGTTTCTCAGAAGAATACGGTGTCGTGGCGTCAAGAACCGTATGCGATCACGTGGGAGCAAGTCACTGAGACGTTTTTGATGCTCGTTCCGGCTCGCTCGGTCACCTCGCATGCTGCTGGTCGTTGTGAGGACCGATGTAAGACCATAGCGGACGACCGTGTGAGGCGGAGTGTGTGTCGTGATGCCATGATACAGTAGCCTACTGAAAGAGAAACCGAATCAGGTTGTAGAAAAGCTGTTATAATAAATTATTGACAATGGACCTGAGGTTTGTCACTGTTTTTCGTAGGGTTTATAGGTGCAATATTTTCATTTAACGTGAGAAATGAATAGTCGAAAATATCATGTCGAAGCATGTTTAAAGAAGATGGACCGATGACTGATGTATGTATCTCTGTTTCTTTGTTCAATACGATATACTTCAATAGCGATTATAGACGGGTGCATTTTCTTTTCGTTACTGGTTGTGTGCTTCTCCTTGTAAGCCTGATAATAAGCCTCTATCTCCAACAAAATGTTTACTGGCGAATCAGTGCCCATTGTACCACGGGACGTCTGAAAACGTTCAATTTCTGAGCAGCCTGTCGCAATAGCCAGTAAAACTGTATAGGACAATGTTAGTATATTCTAGTCGAACCCCGCAATGCAAAACGAGTCTACGTTGTGAGGTGTCGATGTTCAGTATTTTTCTCAGATTTCATGGTCCGTAACATTTTGTCGCCTAGTGTACGTATTTCTGCTTTTGCTTCCGATGTTTACCGTAACGTACACCCTAACCAGGTGCTGAAGCTTGTCGAGAATTATTGATGTAGATCATAATAGACAAGTATGTCTAATTTAAGCGCAACGATAAGGAAACAGCACGGCAAGTTAAAACGTGCAAACCGCCTACTCCGAAGGCCGCGCGCGTTGTTTTCAAAAGTGCCCCCGGCAGGAAATAGGACAGCGCCGTGGCGCCATCAGTCGCTGACCACCAGAACTAGAAAACGGGCATGCGCAGCCTCCGAGCGTTCGGGTCTCGTTCAGATCGAGCTCCGTCCGCAGCCGCTAAACGATCACAGAGGTCAAGACACTTGCTTTCAAAGTTGCGGGTTATGACACGGGTGTTATGGCGAAGATGTAACCTCAGTGCGCAGTTATTCAGAGCTAGAAACGCGCTGTCCGAATAGTTTCGAGAAACAGATGTCAGCTTTCACGTAAAGGGCTCACCTTACACATAATCTTTTTCGCAGAAACGCGGTGCCGGGAAATTTAATGGAAGCGCTTATATTCACCGTAAGTACTTACATGCATGGGTTATGCGGAGAACGCAAGCAAGGATATGCTGTCAATGTATACTCGTAACAGCAATGCATATTTTTTTCTCTTTATTTATGCCTACAGCCGCACACTGTCATCGAGGTGAACAGCACGGGAAAAGAAACCAGTAAGCCTCGTTCGCTCATATACTAACGAGAATGTGTGCATGACAGAAACGCTTTAACTTTGACTGGGTCGACGTCTATTGTAAGAGGCGTTGTGCGTCCAGCAGCTCTATACTATCGATATCAAAATCATTCGAAGATAGCAAGATACCATCGCAGACCGCAGCACCATCGCTAAGAATCGCAGCACTATCTGCAAGGAAGGTTCAGATTTGAAAGTAGGAATTCTAACCGCTGGCATCTGCGCGTTCATTGAAGCACGTATTTGCAAAAGCAAACGTATTGCACTTTTACGATGACAGTGCTATATGCAAGAGGCCTCTCCCGTATCATAGAAATACGCGGCGTACGTAACATCCGAGGGGGAGGGGGGGGGGGGGGCGGAAGTATTCTGTAAGAGTCCACCTAGTTGACTGTCCATTTTGGCCGCTGCTCATTGGATGCAGCTGTACGAGAGAGGAGGAGACGAACGGCCCTAGCCAATCAGCAGCGGCCGAAATGTACAGCGCACTAGGTGGACTAACAGAATACCCCCGCCCCCCCTGGTAACATCCTCGTGACTAACCAAGATGGCACGTCACTGAGATGCAGGCAGCTACAAAGTGTATGCGTCAAAACGACGCTTTGTCAATAGATGGTGCTCAAATCCAGATCACAACGACCGCTTCCTCGCAGTAACAAAAGCACATCTCGAAGGCTATACTTTTATGGCCTGCATGCGCCAGAAGCCATTGCTGGAACCAGAAAGACGTCATGGCCACCATGTTTTGGACATCACCCATAGCTTGAACTGTGTGACACATCGCTTGCCTTTGTATCCTACGCTTCAATGTCACATTAAATTTATTTGTAAAAAATAAAGTTCAGTGAAATTATTATGAGTAATCTTTATTCACAATATATGCATATTTAGGTAGGCAGGATACGTGGATGATATTCACCTTCGAGAGCACGACTTTGACGTGCAATGCACTCACGATTTAAAAGAAAAAAGTTATGTTTGATACTTACTAACCACGATCATACGCGTACTATAAGCTGGTAAGTGAAGGACGGAGCTGAATGCATCTGCGAAGATTGTATGGGTTATTCTATTATAATCGCATTATTCCCCATTCGCATTCTTCTCCTGACCAACGTTCTCGTATCGCTCTGACGAAACGAAATCTAAGGAAGGAACTGTTAAGAAGTAGAATATAGGCGCAACCACACATCTCGTGCATACAGCATAATGCAAACTTAGGTTTCATTTGCGGACACGTGCATGTCGTTGCAATTCGTGAGCTTAATGAGGCAGACGACACACATTACATATCAAGGCTTATTCACTCGCTGAGGAACGGTGAAGAAGACACAAAATCGAAAGTGACTTAGCCCGAGAGTTGCCAGAGGAACCTTCTCTACTGTACAGACAGCAGCTTTGCCCTCGCAGTTGAGTAACTTTTTCTGCTACACTGTCCATGGACAGTCTATAGGCATTATAAGTTTATGTCCACAGAATAGCTATATATGTACACAGAATAGCGATATATATGTGTGTGTGTTTTTTTATTGGCAGACATCAGCTTGGAGGGCCAAACGCCTGTGATACGACGCACTAGCGTCCCGAACTACGTGGGCATGACCGTCATCAGCGTGCTGCTGGGCGCAGTCCTGGCCATCCTCGGTGAGAGCAGCCGCGGATTCATCGAGCTATTCGTGGCCGTCAACGACGTCATGCTTAACCTCGGACAGATCATCATGTGGTACGGAGTGTAACGGAGCACATACGCGTAGCCAGCGCGCGGCACGGTTCTGCAAGCTAAACAGTACCGAACATGGATGCTCTCAAAGACATCATATACTGTGGTGCCAGAAACATGCTCCGTTTATCACAAATGTACGTTAATCCCGCAGCTTCGGACTAAGTATGCGGGCAATTACGCTACTGAAGATACGCGTCTTTTGGACCGTGCACGGCATCCTATCGACTTGATGGGGGCGAACATTTCGTAGCCGCGCCTATGCGACTGGAAGAGTAGCACATAGAATGTATCCAGCCTAACAGTTGAAAACGGTACAGCAGCATTTACCTGGATGAACGTATTCAAGCTCACATCTGCTGAAAGAACTCGTGCATAGAAGAGGCTGGTGAACACCGCTAATTGTTCACTGACTGCAGCGGGATGGCAGGGAGGAAACCCAATTATGTAAATTCACGTTATGGATGACTCTGACGCTAAACTCAGGGACATCCTTGTCCATAACAGGACGCCAATGTGAACCGTGGTTTCAAGGAAAAGGCCTAATCAGCCTTTTTTTTTTTCGGTAATAGGAATAGTGCGAGGCATCTGTTGTCTACTCGTCGGGAACAAATTCAGCTGGTGGAAAACAAAACACACGCGACAGAACTGGCACGCCACATTTTCGCATCATTTTCTGGAATTCACCTGCAACCTCTTTCCTATATCACCTGACAAAGATGATTGCACCTCATGGGAGTCCCAAGAGCGAAAAAGAAGGGTCCCTAATTATCGATGCATTATCAGCCTGAAGAATTCAAGTCGCATTACATGCTTTCCACCAAAATGGTTTGGGAGACAGCTCTCATAAAATGGCTGGTCGAACGGTTCCCCACGTTGTTTCTACAGGTACTTCCCCATCGGCATCTGCTTCCTGCTGACGTCTCAGACGCTGCGCTCCCACGAGTTCGTGTCCGAGACGCGCCAACTCGAGACCTACTTTCTCAGCCTCGTCCTGGCGTTTGCCATTCACGGCATGCTGACACTTCCGGCGCTGCTGGTTCTGTTCAGCCGCACGCACTACCGGAGCCTCTTCTCAAACATCGGGCTCACTCTGGTCACTGCCTTCGGGACGAGTTCCAGGTGGGCATGAACGCCGCGCACGCACGGGCATGGTTATACCCAGTAAACCACAAACGTCTATGCGATGTACGAATTAGGTCCTGATGTCTAAGTCCGAGACCGACATCTGCTAGACGTCATATATGTATAAGTGCGCTTTCGCCAGAGAAATCCAGCACGTCTAGAGTATGTTGTTTTGATTTAAAACTATATGTTATATCACATCTGATTTATGTTGTAACGATTTGATATACAGACCTTGTTCAGTCCACAGGTGTATAGTTGTCCTCACAGATGCTTTCGTTTCCCTGTGACAGAAATATGTTTTCTCATTTGTTCAAATTAGAATTTGAAATTATAATGTCTGTAACTCATACGTGTGCACCTACTTTGCGTATTTTCTTAGACAACCTACTTTTAAATCTATGGCTTATTCAAGATGCCACTTGCGCCTAGCAGGAGGCCTAGAATTACCCTGCACTTTTTCCTGCGCGTACATGTGCAGTCGATGTGTATGTTCTTACTGTGCGGGCGTTCTGCCCACTGCATCTGTCACACAAATTGGATAAAAATGAATAAGAAGGAACGTCTCACACTTGCCTTAGCTACAGCCAAGAACAACTTATGGATAATATAGTGACTTGATGGCTGCATTCACGACGCTGACGTTGACGTATTGTCCCAAAAACTTCGCGACGCGGTCTCGTTTCAGCGACTAGTACAGCGAATATCTGTTAGTAGGAACACTGCAGCCTTTCAAAAATTGACAACAGCATCTAATCTGTCCTTCGCTGAATCCTCATATTTGTATCCTCACATGTTTGGACTTTTCCTCCACCCCATCGTTTCGCCTATCGAGCTGTGTAGGTATTGCGATTCAACAACGATCCTCGGCGAATCCTGCGATGAGTAGCGGTAGTTCTACACGCACGCGTTCATACCATTAAATTTAACTAGACGCCGGGATTGCTTGATTACGAAACTATATTACGTGAATCGCTACGGAGTGTCACCGGAAAGAAGTGACTACAATAGGTAGAGGGGTCGCGCTACTTACGACTCTGAATAGTCTAGTAATAGCATTGAGCCGAGGCGAGTCTGTGAATAGGGGTTAGTCGCCTCAAATTGCCGGTGTTGTGCGTTGCAGCAATATGACGCTGACCAGTACGGTGTCATCTCTGGAAGGCAAAGTGGGCCTCCACCCGACGGTCGTGCGACTCGTTGCACCGTTGGGGGCCACGTTCAACAAGGACGGTACGGCCATTTACATGGCCATCAATACCGTATTCCTCGCACAGCGAAGCGGATACCATATCACGTTCTTCGACGTTCTCGCCACAAGGTATACACGGGAGGGATGAAACCGTGGGAATTTGCGTTTCCTGTGCTCCAGTCATGCTAATTTCACACGTATAGCCCGCGTTGCCTAGCTTTCAAGTTTACGATGAAAGTAGCTTCTACGAGAAGCTTTGGTTCGTTCTCACTCTAACCGCTTTGGAGGGGCAACGTCTTGAGTAATGCAGCTTGCTCGGGACTACGATGTACAAAGCTGATGTGATTTAGTTGACATTAGACAAGACAAGAAAATCTTAACATAGACGCTAAAGGCTATCCGGGACGTGTAGATATATCTTATGGGCACCAGTGGCTCGGTATGCCTCAAGACAACGTAATAGCGAAATATGAATGGCAAGACTTCATGTAGATTATGAGACCACCGCTACGTGACGTCAAATGTTTGACAGAGCTAACTGTTTATGAATAAAAATGAAACGCGCACACACAAAAAAAGAAGAATTCCATCTTGCAGCTTCCTCAGACTTTTCACGCACGAATTATTATAAAATACCTAAGGGCGGGCGCATATTCGATGTTTCAAATACGAATCAAGTATTATACACAAGCTATTGATATTCGGAAATGAACTATTCGCTAATTTCTAATTTCGCAACTAACTAAATATTTTGTAACTGACTGTTAGAATCGGGATACTGTCCTCCGTCTGCCAAGCAAATTATCGCAAATTATCAGAAGTGAAACACGTGCAAAAGCTTTCGAATCAAAGCACACACAAAATGGATAATGCAAGTTTTGTTTTCGGTTTCGGGGAGGAGGCTAAATGAAAAACTGCGATTTTCACGTGTAGTCTGTATATTGTATTTCATTCAGCCTAGTGATGTAGCACTTGCGCCACAACCAGTGATGTTTTCATTGAAACAATTCCTGATGCATTTGGCCGCGGTAAACAGGCCCTTTAATAGTTCTTTTTTCCCGTAACCTGTGATCCCATTTAGCCACCATTTATTTAGCGCTTTACAAAACCTACTCATACTTCAACCACTCATTCTTTGAAAGCTTGTTGACAACTCGGCTCTAACGATGTTGAGAAACTATTGGTGCAGTTATTTTAATGGCAACTAGTTATCTTGTGTTTAAATCTTATCCTAATTGTGCGTGATAATTGGCTGTCTTTTTTTCACTAGTCAGTAAAAGCGTGGTATTTAACTGCATCGATATAAATATTTCTCCTTTAAATATATGCGTCTGCGTTTCACTATTCGATATACGATTCGATATTTACTATTCGTTTTCGAAAAATGTGGTATTCGCCCACCTCTAGAAATGCCATAAAACATCGCAAAATTCGTGACATCCCCTCTATACCGATTTGGTTCACTCACCGTATTAGGGTGTGAAATTTTCTCCACTATATGTATTACCCAGTAGTATGCCAATTTGAACATGTCTGAAGCAGTTCCTTAGCATAACTTGCAGAAATGGCTTGGTGTACAGCTTTCATTTAGCATTGTTATAAGCTCCGCTATTCCTCGTTTATGTCCTCGTCGTAATACATTACGTGGTTTATTGTGCTTGCTGGCAGCACAGTAACGCACGACAGTCACGCAGCCAGTCTAGACATTGTGGTATTTTAAATATATAGAGAGGGGCAGTGCTTTCACGAACAATTGCATATACTTGGCGGGACGCGTGTCGGTACGTGTCGCGATCAAAAAGTCTAACGTAATTCCTGCCATCGCCTCTCCTTTCTCGTGTCGCCAGCGCCGTGACCCTGGTCATGAGCAGCGCCACGGCAGCCATTCCTGGCCAGAACGAGACGTGCATCATTCTCACGACTCGACTCCTGGGTCTTTCTTCGCGAAGCGTCGGCGTTCTCGTACTCAGCGACTGGATCACGTAAACGCTTCCTTTTAACGCAGAGTGGCGAATTACCGTGCCATCCTTTGACAGACGATTCTTTTCGTCAAGTAGCCGACTACAAATGCGGCGTTGTAGGTGCCACAGATACAAGCCCTATATAACTTCCCTCAAATGTAGGACAGGAGACCACAGCGATATAACAGCCTATGCTCAAATAAAAAAACGCTTGTAGACAAGAGCTTCATGCAAAGAACAGTAGAGTCGAATCTAACGCTACAGTCTGCGTCCATCGCCAGTGTGTGGCAGCCAAGCCGGTGTGGAAATGACGCGTAACACGTGGATTTGTCTAAACTTTTTTTCCTTCGGCCTACAGACGACTTCTTAAAAGTCTAATTTTTTTTTTCATCGTAGGTTATTTTGTGCGGCAATCTGCACACTCAGAGTAGATGTATATTTATGCGCGGGAAATATATGCCTCAACAGACCTGTTTCTTGGCCTGCAGTTGGAGCTTGCTGAATTACGTTTTTTCCCCCTAAATTAATGCACACACACAAAAGGAAGACACACAGAGGATGGCACGGGCGGCACGATGAATTAGTTGTGAATGTTAAACACTGAACTGATCAAAACAAATGTATCGTAGCTTAACACAGCTTAGACACATAGAGCGATAACATAAACCGAAATGTACTTTCCTAAAGAAGCTGTGCTAAATAACAGCAAAATTACCGGGCACTGCACATGATTTCCAGTTTGGCTAAAAAGTTTCAGCGCCAGGCTTCTTTCTACTAATCTTATTATGGAACTCTCCGTTTGTAAAGTGACAAGCGCGTTTAAAAGCCGCAAAGTGCCACAAAAATAACTGGGAATTAAAGAAACGATTGCGCCAAAGAGAGCAGCTAAGAACTAACGACGTAAATCAGGGAATGCCCCTGACGATATGCTAAATGATAACAAGAGAACGCATGCGTGGAGCACCAGTGCTCGTGCAACTGGAAGCAATACCGTGAAGCCTTGCGATGCGGACAAAGCATCGCCACAAATAAATGTTGTTTATCTCCTTTATGATGCCTTCAACTTCTCTCCGATCGCAGAGACCGACTGGCGACTGTGGTGAACGTGTTGGGAGACGCGGTATGCTGCTGCATCATAGACGAACGATGCAAGAACGTTCTCTCTGGGACCAGCGAAAAGATAGCACAGTCCCCACCAAGATGTCTCGACACGAGAGGGCCGGCAGTTCGCCCTGACTGAAGGGCCGTATACTATGCCCGCAGGTGGCCCCTGTAATCGACTCGAATGCGAACTAAGAAAATATGAAAAGAAACATGCTTAATGGATTTTTCGTTTTATGTTTACATTAAAGATAAATTCAATCAAAAGTTTTTATCGTTCTTTGTCAACGAACGTTTATAAAGGCGTGCTCGCAATCATGCTGGCTTTGTGATTGGCGCTGGTAGCCACGTTGTGTTGCAACCTAGAATTTTAATTCTGGAAAGGAATATCGCTCCATGCGTTGCTCGAGCACGGTAATTCGAGCGACGAATGAGAACATTCAAAGTTGAAAGCGCCAATCCAGCTTTGAACTTTGAGTTAAACAAACACGCAATAACACGCTCTGCCACATTTTGGGTGGCACACAGAGACCCGTCATCGTTACCGAGCCTTTACTAATTAAAAAAAAATTATGTTCATTTTAGGTTGCTTTTCCACACATACTGGTGATACTTTTCATCTTCCGCTGATATCCTGAGCGTTTTATTATTTATATTTATTTCTGACGGAATTTGGAATCGATAACACAGGAATGCCAAAACAAACAAGCAAGGAAGCAGCTTCGCTTTTCCAGTAGCCCAACACCGCAACTCCGCACAAGTGCCAGGAAAGCATAAAGCTGCGACGTGATCCCAGTCATGGGGTGTTGGTCATCACCGAAGTGAATTGTATCCAATCGAAGTACACATTCATAGCAACCCGCGACTGAGACCGAGTACACAGTATAGCTGCTGGTTCGTGCTAAAGCTTCCGCTTCTAAAAGGAGAGTACTCAGGGGAAACTGTCGGACCAGTTTTCATTAAAGTTTACGCTCTCTCAGGGGAAACGAAAACAAAATGCACTGAAACTTTAGTGTTAGTTGCTCATCGACGACAACATACCAAAGATTTTAAAGTGTTCGTGGTTTCGCCCATATGTGTGTAATGAGGGTAAAGAGTTTACTCTTGCGCCATATGTAAATGTCAGTTGGGATTTCAAAATATACTATGAAGTGTCCGCATAGGGCTCGACGCACCGGTATCGTGCTCGTCAGTCTACTACTGCGCTTGCAGCGATTCTCCTAGTGGGAACCAGATGGCGCCGCATCACCAAACATCAGAAGCCATAGTCCTAGTTGTTAACATAAACCTATTAGAGTTGAAAAGTGCGGCTGGCAGGAAAACAACGGTCCCATTAAATGGATATCCTGTCCCAGAGAAGACAACTACGCCTTCTTTGGACAGTCCTGGTGCTTCTTGTGCTTTCGCACAGTACAAGTGAGTGTCCGTTCTTGATGCTCCGGTTGACGCATACTCTGAAGCCTCAAGCTTTGTTATACATTGCAGGTAGATTTGAAGGCAGGAACGGGGTCTTAGCGCCGGTAAAATAAAAAATAAAAGCAGATAAGCATAAGCTTTTGTTATAAAATACGTGCAGTTATCGAATGCTGATGAGCAAAGGAGTGCAGCAAACTGAAAGTGCAATACTCCGAATAGCTCCAATGCATGCAAGCCGACGCAAACAACTCAAAACGAGAACGCGCTGTAGCTTTGCTTGGAAACAACTTCGCGTTCGCGTTTTTCGCTTTCTAACAGCTGTGATATCCCTACGGCTGCACCCGTTCGCCTTTCCGGAAAAGACTATCCTCGGAACCCAAGTGTCCGCGACCTGCACAACAGTAGAAGCAGCGCAGAACGTACGTTTCCGCTGGTTCAAGAACGGCAGGCTGCTCACAGGATCGGAACGAGACGGTCGGATTCGTTTGAGAACCTTCCCCGATGTCTCTACCTTGGTCATCGGACCGCTTGAAGAGAACGACAGCGGAAACTACACTTGCACTGGCACGGCGGGCCTCAAATCTGATTCCCACACGCAGAACCTGCACGTTTTAGGTGAGTCACATTCAGGTGGGATGACATAACAATACCGCAGAGGAAACTGTTAATTGCAGGCAATAATTGTCTGATTAAGCGTTTCACGCTGCTTAGAAAAAATAAGAATAAAGCTTTCTTGCGCGGGAAACACTGACGATACATTGCATGTCTATCTTAACTCTGCAGCCGCATTGATACACTATAGGATGAAACAGGGGTATTGAAGCTCTTGATTCGTGAAAGCAAACAAGGTATCCTGCAACTCAATTGTGCAAGCTTCAATCAAATGTACTCACATGCAATTACTTGCCACACAATAAATATAATTTGATAACGGACAGCACCATCTATAGTATATACTAAATATTGCAATGTGAATTGCACCAGAACACGGTGGCTGAAGCGCAGATCAAAAATACGGCGCGTCTGAACGATCTTGTGTGCGATGCCGACACGTTAATTGCTGCGTGTTCGTTGAGAGTTCCGAAGGCCGGTGCGTGGGGCCTGTCAGGCTCACGGCCTTGTGGCGCCTCCCGTGCTCCATGTCAACAATGAGAAGATTGAAGCGAAGGTTTCGAGTTATGTGGGCAGTAGAACGACTGTCTATTTTCTCCGTCTACAATGACACTGCAGAGGAGAAGCACAAAACTGTGCTCGAGAACGAGTAGGTGGCCCCGCGACGCCTGAGGTGCTCGCGGCACTGGTATTTCTGCAATCCCGCAACCACATGATCGCGCACTAGGTTGGCGGACGTTAGGTGTCGCTCATATTCCAGTGGACAATTATAGTTAAGAAAGGTTATGGCAAGTCGAAGAAACTCACATGTCTTTAGAGCTTCCGTTGCCTCTGATTGTAGCACCCACAAGCGTATTACGCACATTTGCGTATGCGCGCACTAGTAAATCGAATTTCGTAGTCAAGCTTAGCTTGCGGTGGCGATGCAAATGTATTTCGTGCGCCTGCAGTTCCGCCTAAATGGATCTACGAGCCGAGCGACGTCAACGTGCGAGAAGGCGACAATGTCACGGTCACGTGCAGTGCGTCGGGCCGGCCAACTCCTCTGGTAAAGTGGAAACGCAAGGGTAAGTGAGTTGAAAACAGTCTGCAGACTATACGCAAGAAACAAAATGATCCAGCTGTCTGATCTTTATTAATTGGCACGTTTAACCTACCGGAAACCGACGGCTGTAATTTATATAAACGGTTCAAACACACTACTTGATGCTGCGTTTGTGGCCACCACTGCGACCATTGCCTTGCCCAACGCACTGTCAGATGCCTTGGATGCTGACACACTTTCAGCGATACATGTAATGAGGGGACAGACGCAAAGGCGACACAAGACAAAACTGTGCTTGGTATTGAATCATCTTTATAAAACGTCGAATCACTGTGCCCTTCTGTAAGCGCCGTTCTTTCCCAGTTTTCTTAATATTTCTTAGAACCAAACTTTCAAGTTGCTAGTTTTGATTGTAACATATTTTGCCTCTTTGACAGCGTGCACTGCAATGTAGCTACACCAATTACACGGTTTAACAACTGACAATCAAAGTATAACGTCCACCTCCAAAGCAGAACAATGCATGAAGTTGTGCAACAGTCGCATGCTTATATAGCAAAGCGTCTAATATTTGCATCTTCAAAACTCGCTTTCAATGAGGTTTCTCCTACCCGCCATTTAGGAGACAAAGGAGGGCAAGTCCCCGCCAACACTTCACAAGGCGGGACTTTCAAAATCTCAAGAACGACCAAGCTGGCCAGCGGAGTCTACATCTGTACCGCAGACAACGGCCTACCACAAGTTCTGGAGCGGGAAATACGTATTACCGTATTCGGTATGTAATCAGACAACACCGACTAGCACAGAACAATCAGGCTCTGAATTCAAAATACGTCATGCGACTACACATATGACTACACAAGATATCCCGAAAGCGTAAGTAATGATTAACAATTCATTGCTTAGAGCGCATTGACGAGTACAATGCTTCCTTTACCTTTTTGGTGCCCTAAACAGTGGCGACATAGGTGGTTGGACACGACCGACCACTTGCCATTAGGATATAACGGACACAAACGAGCACAGTATATAAGCGTAAGTCGCAGACTGCATTTGAATTGTTTGACGTGTACACCGTCCAAAGCTAGGAGGCATCCCATAATTTTGCCATTGGCTGGGTTCAATGTGCGCCTTAAACACACCCTTGAACTTGCGGCTTATACAACAAATCACCCGCGCAACTTCTGCGTGGCAGTGCCAGAGATGGCGCCAGCAGTCCGTGCTGAGCCTTCCACTGGTCTAGTGTCACCGCTGTGTGATACCACGCACGCTGAATTCATCGTTACTGCTACGCCAAAACAAACGGACGATGCTCTGCTTCGTGATCACTGTAGCGCTGATTTTTCTACAAGCGACCAACCACGCGGGTGGCCAGCATTCCGGTGAGCCAACTTAGATACAAAAATCCCGGTCATGAGTTCTAACGTTTGCCCCAATATACACGCAGGGCGTTCGAAAGGGATGTTTCGCCTTCAGCCATTCTTTTTTCCGAGCGATCCCACTGAAGGCAACAAAGTCACTGTTACATGTGCTTTAGTCACCGACGGCATAACATCAGGAGTCGAGTTCTTTTGGTACAAAGATGGGAAGGCACTGGCACTAGACGACCGCGTCAAGATTCGCTCTTTCCCCGACATGTCGACGATGGTGATCGGGTCTCTAAAGCAGGAGGATTCGGGAAACTACACCTGCATGGGAAGATTGGGAGGCCGCAAGGACTCGCACACAGAGCAGCTGAGAGTTCTTGGTGAGTAAGAATTGTTGCGCATCTCATTAGCTGTATGCAAAACGAGTCAATACACGCCATGGCGAAATAATATAAATAAAGAGCATGATGTACTACACTGATGATCACTGGGAAAAGAGAAGCCTAAAGAAAGAAAAAGGAAATCAACGTTCATAATAACTAAATGGCAGCATGGCAGTTTCAAATTAGCGGTCGTCTTGGCGTGAATGAAGCAAATCCCTTTCTCGACGCGTTGTGACATTTATAACTCACTATGTTCTTGTTTTTATGAAACGCGCACTGAAGCGGGTTTCTTGAAACAAATACCGCCCAATTTTATTGAAAGAAACAAAAAAACATATAAGGAGAGGGAATTTTGCTTAGGGCTAAGCCATGAGAAAACAATAAAGGAAATCTTAAACACCAAACCAGAACCACATCGAGTTAGGTGCTAAATTTCAGTTATTTCCCGAGTGACAGAATAGCCTTTCTAAATGCAAGACTATGAAAGATATTCCTGTTCGATCAATTCATAGTTCATAAGCGGAGTTGAAAAACGGGCCTAGTGAAGAAGGAGGACTCAGACATTTAGTTCAGTGGACATAAAGGTCTATCACTTAAACGCAACAATAATGCACGCACAGGATAACATTCGTACAGACGTAGAGAAGCACTGCTTGAAACCCTGTTTGATGTGGTGTTTCCACATAACTGCGCACAATCAAAACTACCCGGGCAAGCAGGAGGATTTCCATTACAGGGCATTTTATCAATAATTACCTCCTGCAATAGTTGCGCATCTTCAGGTGCGGGAGGGCAGGACGTTTCAATTTCGCTTACTTATGTAGCGAAGTACGCCGGCTTCAATCAGTGCCAAAGAATAAACAATAAAACAATGCAGAGGATGTAAGTAAAGTAGGAACGACATATTTGCGTGTGGCTCTTTGGTCGAATATTTGTTCACATCTTGCTGCATTGACAGTCCCTCTCTGACTTTATTTTTGTCTAGTTCCAGTTAAATGGATGCAGGAACCTCACGATGTTAGAGTGAAAGAAACTGAAAATACGACACTACGCTGCGAGGCAACGGGAATTCCGAAACCAAGCATCAGGTGGGAGAAAGAAGGTAAGCTAGGCTGCACGTTTTTTATCCAGCTCAAAACAGCCCTAACTTTCTGGTCAACAAGCTGGAGACGCGAGAATCGAACAAATCATTTCTGCCACGCTCATGTTAGTGCGCACTATTAATCGCGCAATTAATTTTTACCACCTGTACCGTGCACTTAAAGCACAGAACACGAGTGTTTTGAATTTCACCCCCTGTTGAATTGCGGCCATCGCGGCCGGGACTCGAACCCGCGACCTCGTTGCTTAGCAGCGCAATGCCATAGCCAGTGAGCCATCGCGGCGGGTACAACGATCCTTGCTTTAATTTGATGATCACGTTTAATCGCAGTTACAGCGGCCCAAGCCATTGATTAATAAATCTCTGATCGACCGTTGGCTAGCGGCTCGACAAGCCCCTAGTGCAGGACGACTGCCGTCGTGTAGCGGCGATACTTGGTTATACGCCTACACCGAGACATTGTTTCTTAAGCTACAAAGTTTTGATTTGATATAACGAAGATATATTTGTGTAATCGGCGATTAAGCGAGGGGGGACTAGTAAATATCATCATTCACAACGCACGCAAGAAGCATCAGATGACCGCCTGTACGAAAATTAAAGCTTTCCTTGCGCATGTCCACAAGAGGCTAGTCACTGACTAAGTTTTGCCCACTTGTGATTCGTTTTCAGGTGTCCTGCTAACTGCATCAGGCTCGAAGCTTCAACTTCTTAAGGCAACAAAGGCCGACTCCGGGGCATACAAGTGTACAGCAGACAACGGCTTGAGGGAGCCACTGGCTAAAGAAGTTCGCGTATCTGTTTACGGTATGGAACAAATGACACGACCAGCACTAATACCATAGTACAGACGCCCTTTGCACTTCCTTACAACACGCGCTGACTTGCCAGTTTCAAATTGTCTATTCTAACCGTGGCAGAATGGTGTCTTTCCGCCGTTGCAACACAGATGGCGACTCTAGTAAGCATAGTTCGCTCTGAAACGGCGCCAGCGGACATGTTCTTTTTCAGTGGCGTCGAAAGCAATTTTGTCACAGGCCAAACAGACCGTTCCGACCTGCGAACATTTTTTCAAGCGGCAATGCTGCCCACGGGTACACTACGACAGCTTTTTCTCGGTGTTCTTACCTCCTTCACATGCATCGTACACAGTGCAACGGTCGGTAAGTGTCAAAATTTTCTATAAATTTCATAATCTGCATGAAACATCAAATAGAGCGCTCGAGTTACCTACTATCCCTAGTTTATAGCTATGACTTATCAGGGTCCTTCCATTGCTGCCTGACATATAACCATGCGTTTTGAAGCATTCTGACATTTGATACGTCTGGTGAACTGGTGAACAAAGGGCGAACGAGCACGTTCGCTCTATAATTTATTGGATACTGCAATCATGCGCTCAAATCATTTAGGGCACATCACGCGTCGTGTACGTGATTTGTTTGATGTAATGCTGAGACGCTGAAGATGAAAATATTGATGCAATATTGAAGAACGACTGCACGAAACAAAACTTAAAACCGAACACCGTGCCAGCAACAGCAATAAGCATGAAGCTTGCTTTCACGGCCGTCATTTGAAAACATAGTTCTTCCAACCATTTCAACCATCTTTAACTTCTTTATTTCTTTTGCATCTAGATACTCTAAGAAGAGCAAATTAGAACTTCGGCCGAATTCCTAATTACATTGTAAAGTGCAACAGTAATGCATAAATGATGTTGTCAACTATGGGCATCGTATCGTTGATGAATAAATTTACAGTCGCTTAGCTAACGCTCAACAAAGTTATTAATTCTGGAAATCACACCTGCCAAGACATTTAGAATTAACAATATGGGCGCCCCCAAATGCGTGATTGTGGTGAAAATGACTACGTAAACAGCAAGCGTTTCACAATGTCGTGTTTGCGGGAAATTACATAAAATAAAATTTTATAGATCGACGTTGCCGTCACCAGAGCTTTAACATATATATTTTACCTCATTTTGATATTTGCTTTTCCTGTGTATCCAACAGTGATGAAGTTACGGCCGTTTTATAAGCACAACAAACTCACTCATATAGCTTTTAGCTTTCATACGGCTGTAGAATTTGCTTCTCTTCTTCAATTAAGAATTTAAAAAAATCGAAGTTCGCTCAGTGTTGGCTTATAACAAATCTGCATTTTATGTCAATTTTGGAGAAACATCACCTGTTGGAAAGTAGTTAGAAACGTCATCTTACCCTTAATATTGAATATAGATATATATAAGATTATGCACGCTTGAGAAAGAGCTGATAGCCAAAGCCCACTGGTTTATATGTGCAGCATGAGCACCAATAATTAGGGAGACTAATCAAAAGAGTCATAAGTGCATAACAAGCAACATTATTGAATTGAATGTAGAGTCATTAGAAGTTTCGACTTTTGCAGAATTCAAGCTGCAACCTTTCCGTTTCCCGACCGACGCTGTTGAAGGCAAAACTGTCACTGTGCTTTGCACAACCACCACCGCCATATCCGGAGTGCAGTATCGATGGTTCAAGGACGGCAAACAAGTGTTTGAAAGCAGCAAGATAAGGTTGAGGACGTTTCCTGAACTATCATCGCTTATTGTTGGCCCTCTCAGAGAAACTGACAGCGGGAATTACACCTGTCATGGAGTCTACAACGGCAAGAAAGATTTCTTTTCCGACGTCCTCAATGTTAGGGGTAAAATTTAACAAATTTTATAACATTAAATCGACAAAAGACCCTTAAGAAATCTTTCAACTACAAGAAGATACTATTTATTTTTTTGTCTTAGTTCCACCCAGCTGGACTGAGAAGCCTGAGGATACTGTCAGAGTGATGGCGGGAACGAATCTGACAGTTTCTTGTCAAGCCAAAGGAAAACCCAAGCCTGCTGTCCTAGTCATAAAGGAAGGTAAGGCTCACAAATTACACGTTAACTTCTCGTCTGGAAAGAAACAGCATGCAGTTGCTTCGAATGAGGTCGTAGAGACGCGCGTTTCACTTTCCCACTTAATATATACCTCTGTTAAAATAAAACATAAACAGATTGATAAAACAGGTGACCCTAGAAACACCTCTAGAGCCTGTGATTTTATAAAATCAACCTGGAATAATCATAAGGCATAAGAAAAGACAAATGAGTGAGCAAGCTTGTCGTTCTTTGTTTTCTGTAAGCTGAAGGTATGACATAACACGCTGCTAAAAACAACTGCTTTGCAAAATATAACCTGTTCGATTTTATCCTTTGTTTCGGATCTAACTTTGTCTGTTAAAGATGAAGCTGAAAAACAGCTTACTTGTTTTTTATTCCTCGCAGGGCAAAATGACGGACAGCCGCCGAGTATCCTTCAAATAAACAAGGCAACTAGGCAGCATTCTGGTTATTACATCTGTAAAGCGGACAATGCGGTTGCCCAACCACTGGTTAGGCGGTTTCGGGTGGTCGTATACGGTAAGTGTTTACACTGCAGTCCACAGCTAGTTAATAATGTACTAAGTATTCCACAATGCACAGTGATGTGGAGTCACAGGAGTTTTCGGGTTTCAAATTTCTGCGGACATCCCGCGGGCGTGGAGCCAAATATCTTTCGTGCCACAACCAGTTCAGAGATGGCGCCAGAGCCTTTGGTTACGCCGTCCAACGACGCTGCATTCGCGAAGCGACACATTCGACAAACAGGCTCTCATAACTGCCGAAGCTATGTATGCCGAGATACCCTGGTCAGCAATTAAATGCGTTGGAATCGTCATTCTAGCTCTCCAGGTCTCATCTCGACAGCACAGTACCTCAAGAGAGGTTCAAGGTAAGTCTGCACGGCGACTTAATGGCCAGATGAATGTTCTGTTGCTAGAATTCGTTCTTCGGCTCAAAAGCCCACGAATCATTTCATCCCCGATTGTAGCAACAAATACCTTCAACCACTTGTGTTTGTCGTTACAGGAGCTCTTCGACTACAGCCATTCTTTTTCCCAAATAAGGTTGTCGTCGGAAACACCGTGACCGTCATGTGCACGACCATAAGTAGCACAGCTAATGTCAACTTTCGATGGCTCAAGAACGGAAAAGAGCTCCTCAAAAGTTCCAAAGTGAAGATTGTGCACCACTCGCTGTTCAGCACACTGGTCGTAGGCCCGACTACCACTGAGGACAGCGGAAACTATACTTGCGTGGGAAACATGGGCCAGCAGGTGGACAGTTACTCCCAGCAGCTCAATATCCTAGGTACGTTGCTCACTGACTCGTTTATGCGAACCGATAGCAGTGTATATGCCAGCATGGTTTATTCAGGAGTAGATCACAATTAGATTAAAACTTTTCACATGCATTTCCTGCCATAGCGTCATAGCGTCTCGGACTAACCACATCAAAGCATACAGGTAAAAAAAGGGAGACTAAAGTATACAGCGGAATTTCTTGGTAGCCATTTGTACTACGTTAATATGTTGTACTGCCTGCCGTGCTATCTTGAAACATTAGAAAAAGTACAAAGTGTATAAGCAAACGGGAACTTCAAAGATAAAAAATATTTTGAAGCTGTGTGACTCTTACATTGTATCTGTAATTAATAGTTATTTGTTAAGTTAGTTTTTGTCTCAGCCATCATTCATACGTTGCACGAGTTTTCAGTATTTTAATGCATTCACCTTTAAAGGGCTTCCTGTTCAAGCCAAACAGTTACTGCCCGGTGGTGTTAGGCAAAACGCGCCCATCGCGAAGTGTGCGCAAACAGGCAGTGTTGCTTCCAGCAGTTAAAATTTACTGTGAACTCAACCAGCGAACGCATGCGGACTCTAAATCGGGAAATTGTGGCGGAAAAACTACTTCATCGCCAGTTTTGTGGAAGACCGGCGCTTCATGGGAACTCTGTCAGTGAGATGTTTTACCACGCGCAGCTCCACCAAAATGGGTCGTGGAACCAAGGGACGTCACACTGCATCAAGGTGCCAATGCGACAGTTTCCTGCGAAGCGAAGGGAAATCCCGTGCCCTCCGTGACATGGAAGCTCGTCAGCAGAGCTGGTAAAGTTAGAACACTTCGTTAATACGTTTATACCGTTACAATACCTGATTGACCACAAATGCAAATAAACGTTTCATTCCTGAATATCGGATGGTACGAAATAATGAGCACCGCAATGTTCACAGTAGCACGAAAGATAGCCCTCACACTGTCGTAGCTATAGTAAACAAAGGAAACTTGCATTACAACGACTGTGTCAGCAAAACCACAGCAGCATAGGAAGCAGTAACAGAGATTGAAAACAAACAAAGAAATAAAAAGGCCGCGTGGTATACTGGTAAGCAAAGACAGGTTGAAAGTTCTATAATGAGAATAAAAATGATGTCGCCAACGATATACATGCCTATGCAAAAGAGAGATCCAAAGTTTTACCCTTAAACAAATGCACGTTCTGGACGTCCGACAAAAGTCAAAAATTACTGCTTAGAACGCAAAACTAATGAATGCCTCAATATTCTCTTCACAGGTGATAAAGAAACCAAGGCAGCTGGAAGGAACCAGCTGCAGATAAAGAACGCATCAAAGTTGGATGCAGGATCGTACGAATGCACTGCCGACAACGACGTTCGAGATGCCATCGCTAAAACCATTGTAATCTCCATTTACGGTGAGGTACCAAAGCGGCTGCGTTAATTTCGACAACGTTATTTCATGCGTAGCTCACGTTATGTCCTGAGCACTCACATGTAACAAAGGCCCTAAAGCAGCAAGTATCTTATCTTGCGTTCACCAACGCCTTCATTGGTAAAGCGATTATTTAGAGCTTCAAACGCGACGGGCGCGACTGCTTGGCCAAAACGACTATCGAGGGCGCCACGGGACCGTGAGATCGACTGGAGCGACAGTGCGCCCAAGCTTTGCAATAGAAGCTTACTTTTTTACGTGGACGTACCGCGAGTACCCACAAAACTTATAAGGTGCTGCTTCAAGCCAAATGGTTAAACGGCTTCTAAGCTTGCATTCTCAACATGAAGACGTTAAACGAGATCGGAAAGAACCGTCACACTCTACCTGTCGCAACCTTGGGACTTTAATGTGCGATGCTGTTTCTTTCATGTTTCGGTAAGTGAAGCATCCCATCTAATTTGTGGTCTAATGACAGCTTGAAGTCATGTCCGCTTAGCTTTCGTGCTCTGAAGCTGACGCGTGATGATGTTACGCACTGTGTTTCCAGAGCGCGGGATGGCCGTAAAGGTGCAGCCTTTCTCATTTCCACCCAACCTCGTCGAGGGGTCAAGGGTTAGCGCAGCCTGTTCCTTACTGAGGGTGTCCGAAGCAACGCGCTTTCGATGGGCGAAGGACGGAAAGACACTCGGTGACGATCCGCGAGGTCGTATCAAGGCAAGGACCGACACCGACTTTTCGATGCTCACAATAGATCCGGCGAGGCAAGAGGACAGTGGAAACTACAGTTGCACTGCGATGTCCAAAGGAAAGTCTGACACGTTTTCAGCCAACCTTGTTGTCTACGGTAAGTACCTGCTTAATTCTAACTCAGGAGCTATGTTAAAATATCGCATCTGATATTTAATACTGTAGAGTGAAGCGTGGCTCCCTCTCTAGTTCCTTTGACTGTGTAGAAGCACCAGTTTGTCCAAGCAAAATACCTTATTTGAGAGGCAAACGACAAAATATTTACACTTTTTTCCTTACAGCTGCACCGAAATGGACGCAGCAACCAGAAGACGTAGTAATCACAGAAGGAAATAACGTGTCCGTGAAGTGTGCCGCATCAGGAAATCCTGTGCCGGAAGTAACCTTGCAAAAGGATGGTGGTGAGGAATTACAACGTCACCATAAATTGTTCGCTGCTTATCTAATGCACGTCCGGAAGCAAACAAAATGAATCGCGCCACGTGCGAAACGTTCAGCAATTTATGAAGTATGCATGAAAAGCGAAAAAAAAAATAGTCCCTTGCATGACATTACCGCTTCCATAAAAACAGCAAAGGCGGTTGGGGGGGGGGGGGGGGGGGGCACGTGAGCAACGCACTCTTACAAAGACAGCAAAAGAGGCGCATGAAACAATCTACTAAACTTGGTTGTACAAATGTTCGCTTCCTGCGGCGGTACTTCACGTAATCGCGGCATCGACACTAAGAGCTAATTGTTCATTCCTAAAGTTAACGCCAGTAATATACATACACGAAAGGCTCAACATTTAATGCATAAATTTCGCGCATGCACCTGTTCTGAAAAGCGCGAAGCTATACCAGACCTCATTGAGCATATGCTATGCAGCACTTGAAACAAACTACTAATATCATTAGCGGCCTAACGTAACTTGTTTTTCTATGGTCCACAGGAAGCACGCCGACTAGAGCCCAAGGGAAAGGAAAAACAGAGCTCCAAATAACGAAGTCTTCCAAAATGGACGCTGGAACGTATTCCTGCACTGCCTCGAATGGTTTTGGTTCCGACATACATGACAGTTTCTTTGTTAAAGTATACGGTAAGAAAATGAAGCTAAGTTAAAAAACGTAAGAATTCTATATATGTGTGATATAGCATGTTACGAAATAGAAAGAAAGCGATTTAGTATCCTCCGTTTCACAATGCCAGCCGTATAACAATGGCAGTCATTAGATTAAAGTGACACACTTCCTACGGCGTGAGATAGAGGGCGTTACGTATCTGTGGTCGCATGCACATTCGAGACAACAGGCCGAAGTATGCACCTCACAGAGGCGTTGAAGATGCAGCTTGCACCGGTGATGATAATCTTTGCCGGCGTCTTTTCTTCTTCACTGACTGGTAAGCTCTTCCGCATTACTGTGAAAAGCAACGCTGAGAATTTTGAAACCTACATACCTGCCTAACCAAGTTCACAACTTCCTGCAGAAAACATCAAAGTGGTGCCGTTTTATGTACCGGACAAAGTCATGCTCGGGGACACGGTGAAAATTGTGTGTTACACGAGCACCGTACAAGCTCCTCTGTCGTTCAAGTGGATGAAAGATGGAAAAGCACTGAGCAGCGACCAGGACGCCCAGATCAAGACACAGGCCGACCTGTCGACAATGGTTCTGGGCCCCGTGAAACACTCGCACACGGGTAACTACACCTGCAAGGTCCTCTCACCAGCATCTAGTGGATCATACACTGCTCCCCTCGTGGTATACGGTGAGATCCGTCGTGTTGTCTTACTTCTTTTGCACTGAAGAACGTGGAGACGTTCAGTCTGAACAGCCTATAGAAGTTCCGTGAGCCGCTGAGTGCATCATGTTGGGCGTTTCATTAGAACAAACGACCTAGCCTTATTGATAAGTAACAGAATTGTGCGAAGGATCATGTAAAATCTAAAGGATACTTAATATATAAACTATCAGCGGGGAGGAGTCGCATAATCGCGAAAATAATTGCTTTTGTTTTCGCTCATTTCATTCTTTATAACCTTCGCAAGGCGGTTGTCTTACTGATGATTACATATTACAACTATTTATTAGGAATGTTGACCTAAATGGCCATAGTAGTTTTAATAGGGTTGTTTACACTGCACTTGATGAACGACGGCATGCATTATAATGTGAAAACACAGCAATGACAACCAACTGCATAAGCACAGGAAAATTTAGTCTTGTCTCGCTGTAGTTTTTTCATGCCACAAGGGCCAGATATTAACAAGCTATATGTCGTGTTATCCGCTTGCTTATTTCGTATATAGTTATGAAGTGGAACGCCAACAGCGTTTATGTAAACAGTGAAGAAAACCTTTCGTTCAATTTTGGGGGGCTAAAGTGACGTTATGTCCTTCGCAGCTCCGCCTAGTTGGGTCATTCAGCCAAGCGACCATCGCGTTGCCAGAGGCTCGAACCTGACAATACGCTGCGCCGCTTCAGGACATCCTGTCCCACAAATTACATGGAAGCACTTAAGCGGTAAGCATATGGAGCACTGTTCCGCTATGATTACGTAAGTTTCATACCGCACGTGATGCCACGACATTTTGTCATGACAGGGTCAAGACCGCTGAAAATTGGGCCAGACGGAAGCCTCCAGCTTCTAAACATCCAGAAGGAAAACAAAGGGACCTACTCGTGCACTGCAAGCAATGATGTTGGGAGCTCACTGGAGAAGACGATAAGCGTATCTGTCACCGGTAACGTGTCTTGTGTAAACCTTAACGGAGTACGTTTGCCATGGAACCATGATTCCAATGCCTGTGATTGGAACAGCCCGAAGCGTCTAACCTAAATTCTCACTGATCTTGATACATTGAGTACAAAAAATAAATCCATAAATCTACGAGTCCATGTCGCACAACGCTACTCATTACCCACTCAAATGTCTATCTTGAATGCGTTAGGGCCGAGAGTACACAAGCACTTCGAGCACTTTAACCACTGATCGTTTGAACTATTACGAAACATTCGTTAGGCAAAATAGAGAGTGCGAGGTGAACGAGCAACAAAACACTCCTCCTGTTGATCGGCGCTTGTTACGCCTCATCTGCTGGTAATTTGGCCTTTGAAAGGCAGCTCAGAGAGTAGTAATATTATTGCCAGAGAATTCAGAGGGCCATTAAACTGCGTCAAATATCGCCGGAGTTGTCGCACGACTCAGTACAAAAAACATAAAATACAACCTTCCACAGTAGTACAGGCGAGACCGTGCAGACAAGCGAACGCCGCACGTTTTCCAATTATTCGCAAAAGTTATGCAGGAAGGATCATGGATGACACCGTCTTCGGCTGGAATATCCTCCTAAACTGAAACTGACTTGTTTCTGGGGTCTGGTTTTAATTAAAGCAGTCTAGTTTTTAGTGCCCCAGGAATTTTAAGTTACCTTATTAGTGTAGCTGGACTGTTTTCTTTATTAGAAATGTCCGTAGTCGTACCCTGAATGGCTACCAATTCTAAGTAACGAATGACTTCTGACAAGTAGCGCTATTTCTTTTATAAAAGGTGCAATGAATTCGTACCGCAGAGTCAGTTCTTCACGGCCACTGTATTTCAAGACTCAGTCGACAGATGGCAGGAACACCGCAGCGCGACGAAAACGTCAGCGAGAAACTAAGCATCCTACGCCGCGTACATTTTCCACCAAGAGTCAGCATGGTTTCCGTGCGACTCGGAGCACTGATGATATTTTTCTTGCAACGATGTTTCCGGTGCGTCTTTTCAGCAGGTAAGAGTCATTCTGGAAACCACATTTCAAAGCAACCCAGCCGGGGAACTAGAACTGCGAGATCGGCGGTCTTGCTCATTTTTTCTTGCTTTCAGAGCCACCAGAAATCCAGCCGATGGTGTTTCCCAAGAATCTAAAGGAAGGGGCCAAATTTCGAGCGTTTTGCTCTGTCACTGGAAGTCCGCCCTTTACATTTAAATGGATGAAGAACAACAGAAAGCTTCCTGAAGACGACACGGTGTCAACAGAGAACGCTCAAGACTACAGCATTCTGGTGATCGGGAAGCTACGCAAAAGCCACGCAGGAAACTACACATGTGTCGTCCTAAACAGAGGTGGAGCAACAAGGCATACTTCTGAACTCATAGTGAACGGTAATTACCACGCTGCTTGTCGCGATTTCTTTTTTGCCATTCAATGGCACCTAATGGTGGAAGAGCGGGGAACGTAGAGGCCACATGCAAATAATAACACTTATATTGTTTCTAGTAATTGAAACATGTCCAACTAGCTTCGCCAAAAAATAACTTTTAAGCGTGATCCGAGATAAAACAAGACTAAATGTGTACCGCGCTGCTTCTAGCGCGCCCTTATCAGAATGTGACATCGGAAGGCTTGTAAAGAAAGCTGGAATAATAACGCCACACATGTCATTGGGCTGCTAAAAATGTACACGAGCTCTGAAAAATCTTTGTATAACAGCGATTCGCAGCTGAGAGAAGCTGTATAGCCTTGTAAAAAAGCAATGTGAGACCTCAATGCTCCGGCGATAAACAGTACGAATTGCACAATACGCCAACAGATACGTCAAACTATGTTACGACATCAACAGCTGGTAATGTACACCCAGCCACAAAAGTTTGCGGACCACGGGATCTCAGAAAACGTTTAATTCCAAGGCAGCCTGTAGCAGAAGCCAGTAAAACTGTATACGACAATGTTGTTAGCATATTATAGTCGAAGCCTGAAATGCAAATACCAGGCTGCGTTGTGAGGTTGCGGAGATATTCAGTTTTTCTCAGATTTCATGGTCAATAATATTTTGCGGCCGGGTGTACTTTCCAAGCTTGTGAAAGCCGACCAACTTAAATATTAAAAGAAAATATTGGGTTTTACGTGCTAAAACCACGATCTGATTATGAGGCACGCCGTAGTGAGGGACTGCAGTAATTTTGACCACCTGGGGTTCTTTAACGTGCATCTAAATCTAAGTGAATGGGTGTTTTCGCATTTCGCCCCCATCAAAGTGCGGCTGTCATGGGTTTAAATATTCCCTAACATAAACACATAACATTCACTTACAAACAAACGGGGTAGGCTTCAGCTACAAAAGCACAAAACGCGCAAATTTTCACATACTTAATTGTAACGTCTTCATATAAAGCCAGAACCGCATTTTTACCAGGTATAAAACGTCTGTAACATATATATTGGTACGAGGTGCCACTATCAAAAGCAGGGTTAATTGCATAGCGATTGGACTGATACGCAGTAGCCATTTGCCAAATCCAATAATTATGCCAAATAGTGACATCTGAATCCAGTGGCACAGATGTCACTCGTTACTTTTCAATTCATTCGCTCGTTTGTAAAGGTTCAGCAGGGGTGATGAAGCACAACCGTAGAGAAAAAAAAAAAGAGGTTATACGAGGCGAAGTCAAAAAGTAAAGAGACTTTTGCAATATCGCGCACTACGGTTTGGTAACACTGCTAGTATACAGCACTGAATTAGTGTTGTCTGCAACACCTCTATGGAACGTGTCATACTTATTCCCGCGTTGGTCGTTAGAGTGCAGCAACCGTTAAACACGGCAGCTCCATTGTCGATCTGCACCAAAGATGAAATGAGGACAGTGATCCGCTTTTTGTTTGTGGAAGGTATTAAACCTGCGGAAATTATTCGTCGACTGCAAGCGCAGTATAGTGACAGTTGTTTATCGCGAAGCAAGATCTACGAATGGATTGAGCGTTTCAAACAGGGAACTTCTTTATGTGACGAGAAAAGGTCGAGCAGGCCATCGACGTCAACGACTGAGGATAATCTTAAAGTCGTTGAGGGCATGGTGATGGAAAACAGACAAGCCACAGTGGACGAAATCGTCAATACTTTACAGATGTCATGGTATAGCGTATTCCATCTCACACGAAAGGTTGAATTTTCTGAAAGTGTGTATAAAGTGGGTCCCGAAAGAATTGTTAGCGCAGCACAAGGGACAAAGGTTGGACATCTCTCGTAAACATTTGGCCGGTTATCGTCGCGAGGGAGACAGGTTTTTACAACAAATTGTTACTGTAGATGAAACTTGGGTTCATCATCACGAACCGGAAAATAAGGCTGCGAGAATGGTTTGGAAACACTCATCATCACCAGAAGTTAAGAAATTTAAACGTCAACCATCAGCTGGTAAGATTATGCTAACACTATTCTGCTACATGGCAGGTGTGGTAGCCGTTCATTTCACCCCAAGAGGCGAAACTGTGAACTGTGAGAGCTATTGTAACGTGTTGCGAACTAAACAGAAACCTGCAATCAGATCCAAACGTCGTGGAAAACTGCGAAAAGGTGTCATCCTGCATCAAGATAACGCTCGGCCACATTCTGCCGATTGGACGGCCGGAAGAATAAAGGAGTTGGGATTCGAATAGCTGGAACACCCGCCATGCAGTCCAGGCCTGGCTCCAAGCGATTTTGATATTTGTACCATTGAAGGAAGGGCTCAAGAAAGAAGATTTGCAACCAGTGCAGAAGTCATTGATACGGTGCAAAATTCGTTACAGGTGCGAGCAAAAACACTTCTCCGACAAAATAAAAAGCTTGTGAAACGCTGGACAAAGTGCCTTGAAGTGCAGGGAGGCCATGTAGAAAAATAATGTATGTTTCAGTTTTCTATTATTAGAACAAGTGTACCTATTCTCAAAAGTCCCCTTGCTTTCTAACTTCCCCTCGTATAAAAATGATACAACGGCGGTTCAAGTCGAAGAACGTTCCGTGTATTTAGTTTTTTTAAACCTGTATATTCCTTTGATGATAACATTTGTTTCTTCGTATGTCCTTGCATGCATAAAGCTCCACCAGCGTGGGCGACCGAACCAAGCAGCGGTGTGGTCTTGCTGGGGGACAAGCTGGAAATCGGATGTCAAAGCCACGGCTACCCAGAGCCTACAGTAACATGGGCCAAACGTAAGCCTGCGCGTCAACGCTATATACCGCAGAATATTCACCTGAAAGACACGTATGGCGATTTCAGACGGTGTCTCACGGGACAGTACAGTCATTCTTGCTACCCTGAACGGAACTCTGCGGATTATGAATGCCACAAAGTCTGACGGCGGGACATATGTGTGTACTGCAGCAAACAGCTACGGAGAACGACTTGAGAAGGAAGTCACCGTCAGAGTGATCGGTAATGTACCAAAGAGCACGCGATTCAAGAACTTCACTCTTTGGCACGCAGTGCTTTGTACTACCTGTCAAAGCAAAAGCATTGAACTCGTCTCGCATATTTTCTTTTTTCCAGATCCGGAGAACATCTCGAACGGCGTTATTTATGACATGAAAATGCACAGTGCCTTATTAAATAGCAAATAAACGCTTACTGACCAGCCTTGCGATCCGCTGGGCATTATCACCGGTGTCATCAGTCTGACGTTTACCGATGAAAGACAGTTGATAGTTTTCCTTTGAATGTCTACACAACTGTCGCTAGCAAAAATTAGACTTAATACATACTCAAACAGAAGAAAGCTACACAGAATACGTTCCATCAAAAACACTCTTACGAGCTATAAAGCGGTCAGCTACTTCGTTTCCAAAGACAGTTCACACATTATAATCTACATTCAATTGACTGCTTAATTTCTCTTTCTAAAGTGCCCGCCCGGTTCGAGGAGAAGTTCAAGGTGCAGACGGTACGGCGCGGAGAAGCAGCGACCTTGCAGTGCCAAGCCATCGGGGATTCACCACTGGAGATTACTTGGTCCCAAGACAAGAAGCGGCTCATATTCGCTCCAGTGACAAGGTAAGGCAGGGAAAGTACATCGGGAAAATATTCTGTTATTCTTTCATTATTAACAAGACTAAGCGTTTATAGCGATAACAGCAAGTTACTGTGCCATGTTTACAATGACATTTTGAAGTCACCAGCACCTGCACTCTGTCAAGTGCCAACGCCAAGTCAAGAGCTGGGGCTGGTCAACGGCAAAAAGGCCTGCCTGGGTACTCAACCCCATTTGTGAATGTGCATTGTGAACAAGGAACACATGCGAAGCGCTGCTCACAAAACATTCGAGAATTCGTTATCCCACTTGCAAACGACCATCAACCTATTAGCCCAGCGGTCGAAATCACACGGATCGCATTGATGTTTTGACGATATTTCACATCAGCACCGCCAGCAGAGCTTATCATAGGTCTACTGCTAAACAAACGCTTCTTCCACAAACCTTAATTGGCTTTGCCCGGCGTAAACTGAACCCGCCTTCTGCCTGCAAATTTATCAATACTATCGGTGCACGTATTTCTCTGCCATCATACCCCCCCTCCCCCAAATACACACACACACCAAGTCCCCGACAGCGTCTCTGTATTTAAGAACCTATGTTACTTAATACGCTTAACCATTTCCTGCATCAAATGACCTGCCAGCTCCACTAATTCCTCACACTGTAATATAACATAGCTGTACTTAATCACTAATATCTGTACGAAGCACAAGCGATTATTCTCGAATATACGACGAGAATTGCTTAACTAGCAGACACATTCGACCTAAGGTAGCATATTCGACGAGCGACGATTGTTTTCAGGATTACTTTCGTGATTTCGGGGTTCCTGGTCTCTTTGAGGAACAGTTAACCAATAAAATTCTCGGGTTTTACGTGGCAAAACCAAGATGCGATCATGAGGCACGCCGTAGTGGGGGACACCGGAATAATTTTGACCACCTTGGGTTCTTTAACGCGCATCTATATCTAAGTACACAGGCGTTCTTGTATTACGCCTCCGTCGAAATGCGCCCACTGCGGCAGGGAATCGATCCCGCGACCTTCCTGCTTAGCAGAGCAACGCCGTAGCCGCTAAGCCACTGCAGCAAGCACAACAAATTTACATTTCTAACTTACACTTTCTGCAGCGTTTTAAAATATTCTTCGCTGTCGCTGAAACGTCTAAATAGTGACTTGCGCCGGAATCGAAGCCGCGTTCCGACTACTGCGTGAAGCAGTGCGAAGATTTCCACAATTTCGCGCGGCGCTTCGACCTTCCCGCTTAACACGCAGGTACGAAAAGTTCGAGTCGAACACGGAGAACGGTGTGACCTCAGAGTTGGCGATTCCGACGACGGACAGGAGCGATGCGGCCCTCTACACCTGCGTCGCAAAGAATGAGTACGGCAGCGACGAGAGGAACATCAAGCTGCTTGTCGTCGGTGAGCTACCGTCATTCTTTCGGATGAAACACAAGGAACGACGCAAGTGTACCGTGTATTCAAGCACGCTGCTATTGTTGTCTTCGTTTTTACAGAGGTCCCCGCTCAGCCGTTGGACCTTCGTATCCTGGAAGTCTGGAGCCGCAAGGTGAACGTCATTTGGTCGGAGCCGTACAGTGGGAACAGCCCCATCAGCAGCTACATCGTACACTACTGGAGAGACAGGGGTAGGCCGGTTTCGTTGTCAACATAGTGAGATGTGCGCATAGTAAAATAAGAAAAGAAAATAATTGTCCTGCAATTTCCTTTCTTTTCTTCATCCGGAGAACAACCTGCATCTTCACAACAGAAAGAACAACAAGAATTGCAAAAGAATACAGCAGAATTGAGCGACTTTGCAGGATCACAGACCAACTCTGAGTGAAGCTGTTTCTTTTGAGCAGTTAAAAACTAAATAAATTATATTCTAGGGTTTCACGTGCCGAAATCACGACATGATTATGAGGCGCGCCGATCTAGTGGGGTACTCCGGATTAATTTTCACGAATTGAGGTTCTTTAACGTGCCTTTCAGTAGCATTAATACCGTGTTTACAAGTGTAAGGCTCACACTTTTCGGAAATTTTACTAGGTGCGGGCCGTAAACTAGGCAGGCAAATGGCTACTCGCCCCACTCGGATTGCTATGCAAACAAATGCAACCACTAACGTTCGATTATGAAGACATCTACAGTCGCCGACCGATTTCTCGGACATCGATTAGTGTCATCATGTAGCGGATTGCGAGAATTAACCAGCACGCGAGTATGCGCGTGATGTTTAATGAAAACTTTTTTTCCTAATTTTAGCACTCTAAAGTGGGGGTGCCGGCGTCCACACGCGTAAACATGATAATTTCAGTTGCCTGTAGTTAACATGCTCACTATAAAACGTTACCTACGTGCAATGCTTTCGAAGATTTCCAGAAGAAGAAGAACGCAAACTTTATTTTCAAATCAATGAGATTCGAGTCCGGCGTCTTTTTAGTGGGTCTGGGCACCCGCCGCGAACGCGGTTCCGAGACTTTGTCTTGAAGCGGCTTCCTCGGCTCGTTGGACGGCCCAGAGTTGTGCTGTCAGGCTCGAGCTGAGCAGTGCGGTTTTCCAGCGCGAGCGGAGGCTGGCAGTGGAAGAGACGGATGGGTCGGCGCTGCCCGACTTGTTTGATAAGTTCCGACGCTCCCATAACATGTGATTAAGTGTGACAACCTCGCCACAATGTGCACCTGTTTGTAGTGTACATGCCTGGATACATGGCGTGCATGAGTCTGGGGTTTCTGTAAGAAACCGTTTGTAATTGTCTGTAGTGTACTGCTTGCGTACTGTTTAACCTAGCGTGAGGCAAAGGGTAAACGCGTCTTTGTAACTGGTAGTGTGTCGTGATGTCGCGGAAGTAATTTTTTTTACAACAGCCTACAATTCATCCTCACAAATTTAACTTCGTATACAAACTCGGCCATACGTTCCCCCAATTTTCACAAAATTTGATCTTGCTGGTACTTGCGGCTATTCCAGGAGAGACGGCTCCAGACAGCGCTCCAGAGCACTTGCGTGCGTAATTTACTGCAAAGGCCGTAATTAGCCCACTACCTTCGCCGATACATTTTACTTCGCCCCTTACTTTAAACAAATATAAACAAGCTGTCTTGTCTAGCTCACCGAGGACACTAGGGAAACATACCACGAAACACGTATTACGCATGCAATGTGTTTACCAAGTTGACATTTTCAAACTCCCTGAGGTTTCCAGGTTTTCCTTGAGTGTCTTTGCAAAATTCCCTGAGTGACACAGAATTTGGTTTTATGTCAAGACGGGCTGACACCATGTCACCCGATGCTGTCAATCTCTAGTAAACATGTTAAAAAATTAGAAAAGAAACGACTTAATCAAGTCGAATTGTAAGGAGTAGTGTTTATTTTATTCAAGATAGTAAACTGAAGGGAGGGGTTAGTTAAATTCACAGCGAATAAAATATCTTTGAAAAATATTATAAAGCCCATTGCAAATCGAGTCGAACATCTTCAAATACGAATAAAAAGAGATGCTTACACAATAAAATATTTTCGAAAATGAGCTATTTATATCAACTGATACGAAACTCATTGGTATTAGACCCAAACGTTGTCACGAGTGAGATTCTCTCAGCAGCTGGAAAGTCACCCTCAACTGTCCTGACATACTCTGAGCCCACGCACAATGCCTCAGTGTTCCGTTTCACTGCATTAAAGAGTTTATTTTGGTTTGGACGAAGGTCATCTCGGCGTCAACCAACACCTTGCGTTTTGAACTCAAACTCCTTCAAATAGGCGGCACAGTTCCTTACCCGATCATTTCTCAATGCGACGGTCCCTTCTATTCTGGTTCTCGTCCCGCCGCGCGTTCGCCGCACGGACAATTTGAAGCATCTTCTTGGTCAGTTGTACAGTGAACGTCCAATTTTTCGGACGTCCGAAAAGCTTCTGAATGCCTGCCGGCACACTTCTTAGGCACATCGGTGCTCGTACTGTGGCAGGAGACGGCGGGATCACGCGTGTAATTAGGGAATGCGTATATATGTACAGAATTCGCGGAACTATAAAAACTGATCAACAAGGAGAAACTAAGGGATATTCGAAATTATAACGTGAGAAATATTGAAGAAGCCGTAGAAAATGGACGCAGCCTGAAATCAGTGAGAAGGAAACTTGGCATAGGACAAACCAAGATGTATGCACTAAAAGATGAGCAGGGTAACATCATCAGCAATCTCGAAGGTATAGAAAGAGTAGCGGAAGAATTCTATACTGACCTGTACGGTATCCAGAGGAGCCACGATACCTCAATTCGAAGCAGTATGAACAGGTTGCAGAAACTCCTCCTGTAACTAGCGAGGTGGTCAGAAGGGCCTTGCAAGACATGAAACGAGGTAAAGCGGAAGGAGAAGATAGAATAACAGTTCATTTAACCAAAGATGGAGGAGACAAAATGTTTGAAAAACTGGCGACTCTCTATATGAAGTGTCTATCGACTTCAAGGTTCCGAGAAAACTGGAAGAATGCAAACATTATACTAATCCATAAAAAGGGGGACGTTAAAGAATTGAAAAATTATAGGCCCATTAGCTTACTCCCAGTACTATATGAAATATCCAACAAGATAATTTGCAATAGAATAAGGGAAACACTGAACTTTAGTCAACCAAGGGAACAGGCTGGCTTCAGGAAAAGATACTCTACAATGGATCATATCCATGTCATTAAACAGTCAATCGAGAAATCTACAGAGTACAATCAACTTCTTTATATGTCTTTCATACATTACGAAAATGCATTTGATTCAGTAGAGACGCCAGCAGTCATAGAGGCATTACGTAATCAAGGAGCACAGACCGCTTACGTAAATGTCTTGAAAAATATCTACAGAGATTCCACAGCTACCTTAATTCTACACAATTCTACAAAGTAGAAGAATACCTATAAAGGAAGGGGTCAGACAAGGAGACACAATCTCTCCAATGCTATTCCCTGCGTGCTTGGAAGAAAGATTCAAACTATTAAACTGGCAAGGCTTAGGAGTAAGGAGCAACGGCGAATTTGCAAATGATATTGTTCTTTTCAGCAACACCGCAGACGAGTTGCAACAAATGATTGAGGACCTTAACAGAGAGAGTGTAAGAGTGGGGTTGAAGATTAATACGCGAAGACACAGATAATGATCGATAGCCGGGCAAGGGAACAAGAGTTCAGGTTCGCCAGTCAGCCTCTAGAGTCTGTGAAGGAATACGTTTAACAAAGTCAATTAGTCACGGGGAACCCTGATCATGAGAAGTAAATTCATAGAATAAAAGATGGGTTGCATCGCATACGGCAAACATTGTCAGCTCCTGACTGGAAGCTTACCATTATCATTGAAATGGAAGGTGTACAATCAGTGCATTTTACCGGTGCTGACATATGAGGCAGAGACTTGGAGACTGACAAAGAAGCTTGAGAACCAGTTAAGGACTGCGCATAGAGCGATGGAACGAAGAATGCTAGGCATAACGTTAAGAGACAGAAAGAGAGCGGTTTGGATCAGAGAGCAAACGGGTATAGCCGATGTAATTTACATCAGGAGAAAAAAATGGAGCTGGGCTGGGCACGTAATGCCCAGGTTAGATAACCGTTGGACCATTAGGGTTACAGAATGAGTACCAATAGAAAGGAAGCGTAGTGGAGGACGGCAGAAGACTAGGTGGGGCGACGAAATTAGGAAATTCCCGGCCGCTAGTCGGAATCGGTTGGCGCAGGACAGGGGCAATTGGAGATTGCATGGTCGGGCCTTCGTCCTGCAGTGGACATAAAATTGATGATCATGGTGACTGTGTCCCGTGACAATTACCCCTTCCCACGCTTGTAAGCTTCACCGCAACACAAGCGAGGATTACAGAGGCGTAGTCGGTGCCATCACTGACAGCGGCGAATTATTTCAATGAAAAATACGGCCCCAAACGGCAAACACCTTTACAGCCAACTTCGAAGTAGCTTGGCTTCGCATTGCCGCGATGGTGGCTACGGCTGCCAGCGGATCTGCGTGGAAGAGCTACGGTCCAAGGCGGCGAGATAATCAAAACGGCGGTGTTGGCTTTGATTAATGCCGTTTCGGACCTGCGGTCACGGCAAGAAGTCCGGAAAATCGGACGGCGAAGGTGTCTTGCGTTCGAAATTTCAAGCGTTCTTATATATTGACTCTATGGGGCACGTGGTGGTGCCGCGAAGCCATCAGCATTATTGGACATGTCCCAAAAAATGGGCGTCCGGAAAATCGGTCGTTGACTGTACACTGGCAACTCCTCCAGCCGATGACACGGCGCCAAAGACAATTCGTTACGATTCCTCTCTCTTACTCTAGCCGGCATTAGGGCGACTTTCGTTCCCTTTCAATAAAATAACAGCTAATTTTCCCTGATAGAAGCACAAGTTCCCTGAGCTTTCACTGAGTACTTCCAGACTACTTAAAATCCCTGAGAATTTCCGGTTTCCCAGTTGGTAGACCCCTGCACATGAAAAGAGCCAGAACACGAGTATTCAGTAAATAGTCGTAAATGTTATAATTAAGCAAGATACATTAACACTTGTCCAAACATCACCCCTCACATAGCCTCCATTTCCCCCGAGTGTGAATTCAGAGTCGCGTACAGTTCTCCTAGGTCTCGGGGAAAAGTTAAGGGCAATTAAAGCCCGTAAAGCGCTTTCCAACACCTAACTGCTGAAGTAATCTTTTGCAAAGCTCGTCATTAACTGACGCTCACGAAATTTCCTCCCCAATTCCTTCAAAATGTCAACATTGTGGTATGTTGAGTCCCTTCGGGACATTGGGTAATCTTACAACGCGGTTCGTAAACTACGCTTGTAAAACTACGGAACACTTATATAAATAATTTTTTTTACAAAGGCTGTAATTAAAATAATAGTTTCAATTTTTATTGTATATCAACCGCAACGCACTTCCTATTTCAACGAAGCATAAACATCCTGTCGCCAGTCCGCCTAAAAGACCAGGAAAGCGATTTGAGCACATACTATGACAAATTGGGAGAAACGAGCATTCAGTAATTATTGCAGCCATTAGGGATGGGGGAGGATAGGAGGACACAGCAGTGAAGAATTTCAGGCCTGCCCTCGCCACAGCTCCGCATCAAACTCTGTCTCTCTGCTGGTTTCCTGAATACCGATTTGCATGATGACAGCCATGCGCATAAATACAGTCACTCTTCCCCGCTCCATCGCTGTAGAACACGCGTACAAGTCTTACGTAAAGTGTAGAATGAACACGAGGATCCAGCGCTGTCTCCGGTCGCTACTCGCCTGTGATAGATTCGTATGCAAACGAGTTCATTGTATTCAAATTAGAGCTCCTCGAAATGAACCGATGTTCGTACCGAGTGGTAATCGTGCAACTCCCGTTCACACAAAGAACTCTCGCGCGCCTTCCGGTTGCCGCCGCAGACGGGGCGCATCGCCTCATGGAGCAGACCGTGCCGAGCGGCCAGACTTCGGCCATGATCAGCGAGCTTCACCCGGGTGCCTCCTATTCTCTCACCGTGACCGCCGAGAACGAAGTGGGTCAGGGTCCCCCCTCGGACCCGGTCCGCTTCCTCACCGCCGAAGAAGGTGAGTCAGCAAGCAGCCCGCCTTGCATGCAATATGCATCACGTAAGCACCCGCACAAAAGCGAATCTCGCTGGGCTCAGGACGTTACACACACCACGCACGATCGCTTACGCTTAAGATGGTGCGGACGGCTTCGCACCTGCTTGCGAGCTGGTGGCGACCTTGCCCGTCTCTGAAGGCTGCCAGTACCGCTGCCAACAGCTCTTGTAACCTCGACGATGACTTAAGCGATCGGCGTGCTGCTTTTCGCTATGAGCCGTATAAGTCCACAGCGTCAGATGTGTTGCGAGTAAGGTCGCGGTAATGAATGAAGACGCTGTCCGTGGTGTTTATAATACTGCCCTACGTTACTCCCGCTCACGATTTACAGGCAGCTTTCGCATAACTTATAGCCTTGGCGCGTTCACGGAATGTGACGGTCGAAAGGAAGTTGGTAAAACACAAAGAAGGCGAAAAAATGCTCTAGACGTAAGTGGAATGTTCGAATATATACTCAAGCAAAAAAAATAGATCTCAAGCAAAAAAATATGAAATAGATCTCATACTCTGCGCTAACCCTGGCATCATACAAGATGTGGACGTGCTCGGTAAGGTGCGCTGCAGTGACCACAGGATGGTAAGAACTCGAATTAGCCTAGACCTGAGGAGGGAACGGAGGAAACTGGTACATAAGAAGCCGATCAATGAGTTAGCGCTAAGAGGGAAAATAGAGGAATTCCAGATCAAGCTACAGAACAGGTATTCGGCTTTAAGCCACGAAGAGGATCTTAGTGTTGAAGCAATGAACGACAGTCTTGTGGGCATCATTAAGGAGTGTGCAATAGAAGTCGGTGGTAACTCCGTTAGACAGGATACCAGTAAGCTATCGCAGGAGACGAAAGATCTGATCAAGAAACGCCAATGTATGAAAGCCTCTAACCCTACAGCTAGAATAGAACTGGCAGAACTTTCGAAGTTAATCAACAAGCGTAAGACAGCTGACATAAGGAAGTATAACATGGATAGAATTGAACAAGCTCTCAGGAACGGAGGAAGCCTAAAAGCAGTGAAGAAGAAACTAGGAATTGGCAAGAATCAGATGTATGCGCTAAGAGACAAAGCCGGCAATATCATTACTAATATGGATGAGATAGTTCAAGTGGCTGAGGAGTTCTATAGAGATTTATACAGTACGAGTGGCACCCACGATGATAATGGAAGAGAGAATAATCTAGAGGAATTCGATATCCCAGAAGTAACGCCGGAAGAAGTAAAGAAAGCCTTGGGAGCTATGCAAAGGGGGAAGGCAGCTGGGGAGGATCAGGTAACAGCAGATTTGCTGAAGGATGGTGGGCAGATTGTTCTAGAAAAACTGGCCAGCCTCTATACGCAATGCCTCAAGACCTCGAGCGTACCGGAATCTTGGAAGAACGCTAACATAATCCTAATCCATAAGAAAGGCGACGCCAAAGACTTGAAAAATTATAGACCGATCAGCTTACTGTCCGTTGCCTACAAAGTATTTACTAAGGTAATTGCAAATAGAATCCGGAACACCTTAGACTTCCGTCAACCAAAGGACCAGGCAGGATTCCGTAAAGGCTACTCAACAATAGATCATATTCACACTATCAATCAGGTGATAGAGAAATGTGCGGAATATAACCAACCATTATATATAGCTTTCATTGATTACGAGAAAGCGTTTGATTCAGTCGAAACCTCAGCAGTCATGGAGGCATTGCGGAATCAGGGTGTAGACGAGCCGTATGTAAAAATACTGAAAGATATCTATAGCGGCTCCACAGCCACTGTACTCCTCCATAAAGAAAGCAACAAAATCCCAATAAAGAAAGGCGTCAGGCAGGGAGATACGATCTCTCCAATGCTATTCACAGCGTGTTTACAGGAGGTATTCAGAGACCTGGATTGGGAAGAATTGGGGATAAGAGTAAATGGAGAATACCTTAGTAACTTGCGCTTCGCTGATGATATTGCCTTGCTTAGTAACTCAGGGGACCAACTGCAATGCATGCTCACTGATCTGGAGAGGCAGAGCAGAAGGGTGGGACTAAAAATGAATCTGCAGAAAACTAAAGTAATGTTTAACAGTCTCGGAAGGGAACAGCAGTTTACGATAGGTAGCGAGGCACTGGAAGTGGTAAGAGAATACATCTACTTAGGACAGGTAGTGACTGCTGATCCAGATCATGAGAGTGAAATAATCAGAAGAATAAGAATGGGCTGGGGTGCGTTTGGCAGGCATTCGCAGATCATGAACAGCAGGTTGCCATTATCCCTCAAGAGAAAAGTGTATAATAGCTGTGTCTTACCAGTACTCACGTACGGGGCAGAAACCTGGAGGCTTACGAAAAGGGTTCTACTTAAATTGAGGACGACGCAACGAGCTATGGAAAGAAAAATGATAGGTGTAACGTTAAGGGATAAGAAAAGAGCAGATTGGGTGAGGGAACAAACGCGCGTTAATGACATCTTAGTTGAAATCAAGAAAAAGAAATGGGCATGGGCAGGACATGTAATGAGGAGGGAAGATAACCGATGGTCATTAAGGGTTACGGACTGGATTCCGAGGGAAGGGAAGCGTAGCAGGGGGCGACAGAAAGTTAGGTGGGCAGATGAGATTAGGAAGTTTGGAGGGTCAACATGGCCACAATTAGTACATGACCGGGGTAGTTGGAGAAGTATGGGAGAGGCCTTTGCCCTGCAGTGGGCGTAATCAGGCTGATGATGATGATGATGATGATGATACTCAAGCAAATATTACCTACAATTTCTGTCTGTTTATTTTTGTAGCTCAACATGAAAACTCGGTAACATGCATCCCTTGCGCGTGCTTTTGCCTCACCCAGAGCCCGGCGGATCACCAACCGACGTCTGGGCAGCTGCCAAGGGACCTACTTCTATCGCCGTTTCGTGGAAGGTAGTTTTCCTTTATGTCCTGTTCATGCCGCAGACAAGCGAATCGCTATCTCTTTGAGGACTTAAACATGCGCCAGAAAGTTGTACAACATAATCAGGCTGGTAACATAAATCATGGGAACAGAACAGAACGGCCCCTGTCGACGAAATATAAACCGGTAGAGCACGGACGTTAAGAACAATGCCTATCTTTTGCATATGTGCGCACGCCTATGTGTTGGTGGATATGCGCAAATGCATATGTAAGCGTGCGCGCCTACTCGCACGCTTACATATACATTTGCACATATCCACAAATTCCGTTCACCACAGGCGACCATGTTTCCTTTTCTATTTTAGTTTCTTCTTTTTTTTTTTTTTTTTTTTTTTTTTTTACAGCGAAGCTTTTAGTTTCCAGTTAGTTGGGACTTTTTGTGTCCGCGAGCGCTGTGCTCACACAAAAACAAACGGCAGCTGGTAAGTTTTGCGCTCAGTTTCTGCGTAACAGAATTATGTTTTCTCTTATGCTCGAATAACAATTCCATGCTATCACGTCTGCAGGTTGTGTGTAAGTCCTACTTTACGAATTTTGTGGCGCATTTTACTAAGTTCAATAGCGCACTTGCGCTAGGCGGAAGGCCTACAAGAATGAGGATGTATGATGTGCTAACGGTACCGCCACTGTAACGGTACCGCGGCTGCGGCCACTCAAACCTCAAATGGAAGCTGAATAAGGGCTTTATCTTTCAGTTTCCGCGTAACAGATTTGTTTTCTCGTATATTTGACTAGCAATCCGAAGCTATCATGTCTGTAGCTTGTGTGCAAGTGGTACGTTACGCATTTTTCTGACGCAATTTACTTCTAAAAATTCATTTTGTTCAATAAAGCACTTGCGCTTGGCGGAGGGCCTAGAAGGATGAGGATGCATGCTGCACTTCTATACGCGTACGCGCGTCTAACGTAGGCAACAGCTTCGCTGTACATCCACTTTTACAGGGCTGAATGCAGGCGGACTTTTTTACTTCACTAATATACATATCCTAGGCTTCACGAATACGTCGGAGACGAAAACGTTCAACGGTCGAACACTAGGCACCAATTTTCGCGCGGCGCACAACCTTACGGCAGAGTCCTCAATGATAACTACTTATGTGGATTACGCTTTTATGCATATTTCGCAGCTCAGATACTCGTTTTTCGCTTACTGTACGCGGGTAAGCAAACGTTTAAATTAGCTGACGTTGAACTCTTACATACTCGCAAATCAAGCCTTAACGGGCATTTCGTGTTCGCACGTAAGCAAAGCGTGCAGTGCGAACGCTGGGGCAAGAAACGAGAAAGCGATTAATTTGTATAAAACCTGATCTCTCGAATTTTAAAACGAACATATACCAAGGTTGTGTAGTTATTAATTATCTGCATTAGTCAGAATATATTGTTATAACGATGTGAAATCGGACATCACACAGAAAACACACGACGCACACAAGCGTAATTTTCTTTGTGGCGTCCACTCTCGCGCGGTAAAAGAAAATACATCGTAAACAACACCAACTTGCTCAGCAGGAAGTCCTTTTGAACCACATTAGTCGCTTACGCATTGCTGTGACGTGTTGTCAAATCTTGCAAGACGCTGACCCAATCACGATACAAGTTTTCAGCGTTTTCTGCATTGCTCGACATTTGTAGCCTCCTCCTCGAGACACGTGGAACGGTGTGCTCAAGGGCTACTACGTGGGATACCGGGCGGCCGAGTCCAGCCAGCCCTACTCGTTCAAGACGGTCGAGACGGTGGTCAACGGATCCCAGGAAGTCACGCTAGTGGGTCTCACAAAGTCCTCGCGGTACAGTGTGATCGTCAAGGCCTTCAACGCCATTGGAAGCGGACCGCCCTCTGAAGCCTTGCTCGTCTACACTTTGGATGGCGGTTAGTACGCAGCACGAAACGTTCGTCCACACAAGCTCATTTTAACCATGCGCAGCGTAGGATAATCTTATAGAAGGCTTGCATGTTACAGGCAGTTTCCTGTACGTTTTCTGTTGCTTCGATCACTCCGTCGGTTGCAAACAACTCATACCTTATTTACCAAGCGTCTCATAACTAAGTTGTGTCATGCACACGTTAGGTCTCGTTTATATAGCGGTTTGTATACCATTCTGTAGCTTCCATCAGCTGGGAGGATTTCCAATCGAGTTTCTCAACGAAAACGAACGGTCGGCAAATAAGGCCAGCGTTTAACTTCATTTATATCGTTGACAGCTGAAAAAGCCACGCGCGCTTAAAACGAGGCAATTAAGTCTCACAAGCCCCTTGGGTTACTGCTCTTGGTGACATAAATGAAAAAAATAATGCCCAAATAAATAAATCTAAAATCTATTATTGGTGCATATGCAAATTAGGACTGCACCTAAGGATTTTCAAAGAAGCTCCACGGCAATACGAGTTCCCTCGACGAATCAATCGACATCTTGAGCGCTGTGCCGTCTCCCGTCAGACGTTGACCCTTTAATTTTTGTTTCAGTGAACTACGATATTGATCCTGCTGTGTGTACGAAGCATCTACCTATTTGGACGCTTCAATGTTCAGCCATTCACAAAATGAGAACCCACCAAGAAGAGCAAATTATCTACATTTTTCCGAAGTTCTTTTCACAGTACATGTTAGCGAAAAACGCTGTTATGTCGCGGCCCGACAATCTAGAACACCTCATCGTCTCACTCCGGAGCCTTCACTGGAACGTGCTTAAGGGCTGAAAATGGATTCCGCAACCCTGCCGCTGCGTTCGGCTCGTCTTTGACTCGGCATGTGTTTAACTAAACCATAGCGCTTTATAACTTACAGCGAAGAGATCGCCGCTCACGAAGCCGGTGTTCACGCCGCACTTACGTTTATGCGCCACCATTCATTCTTGCAGATGTACCATTCCCTCCCGCGCTGACCCTGATCTCAAGCACCGACTCTGCCTTCAAGGTTAAGTGGACCCACTCGAAGGCCACCGCTGCTCCCGTAACAGGTACTGTCGTCGGAAACATATACAGTAAACATAGCACAGAAGATTGGATTGGGATTAATTGATTGATTGATTGGATTGATTGATTGATTGATTGCTTGCTTGCTTGATTGATTGATTGATTGATTGATTGATTGATTGATTGATTGATTGATTGATTGATTGATTGATTGATTGATTGATTGAGTGAGTGAGTGAGTGAGTGAGTGAGTGAGTGAGTGAGTGAGTGAGTGAGTGAGTGAGTGAGTGAGTGAGTGAGTGAGTGAGTGAGTGAGTGAGTGAGTGATGAAACGTGTTTTACCTCTCAAAGCAAGACATTGATTGTGAGGGACGCCGTGATGAAGAACTTTCAATCACGTCGTCCATCATTAATTTTGCTACGTGCAACGTCTTAACGTGAAATTCCAATGCGCGAGAATTTTCATTCCGCGCCTAAAGGCATCTTGCCGCCAAGACGGGGAATAGAACGCGCGACCTCGTATTGAGCAACAGAACTTAACCGCTCAGCCTTTGCAACACGTAACACTGATTAATCACCAACGATGAGGGCGATTGGGTCAAACTTCACATACTATAGTAACATTGCACTTGTGACTCATTAAACACTAAATTGCTGATGTTACAAAAAAAGCGCGGCATAAGCCATTCGGGCAAGCCACGACATCTGCACCAAAGTTATGGGACGAAACAACTCAGTAAAGACGCCAGCCTTCTGCCACGAGACTTTCGCTGGCATTTACGGAAATAAATAAAGTTATGTTCCCAGTTGACACAAGAACCGACATCCATCGATATTTCTAACCACTGCGAGGGCAAAGGCAAGAGGCAAGAGAAAAAATTACTACAGCCGAGCTGCGGCACCTTATACTTAACATAAGTAGCCCATTATATTCCCCATTAGTGGTCATAACTCATATATGCCCCAGCAATCACAACGCTCTCACAAAATGCATTGTTTCTGCGGATATGACATAACTGACTGTAATGAGTAACAGTTGACGTCCTTGACAGCTGGCTTTTGGGTCGCAAGAGTATAGTATAAGGCGGTGGTTTACCAACGTAGGAATAACTTGAGTTTCAAAGGGCACCGGAGACGAATATTAAGTTAAGCTGTTGAACTAAATTATGCTTCTGCAATGAAAAGCTGCTACTTTTAGCGTGAGTGGATGATTGGTAAGCCAGAAACAGGCGCAAAAACGAACGAACAAGTGGCGAGGCCGCCCTGAAGTTCCCACCTCGCTCTCACCCAGACGTCACTGATTCTGGCAGCGGCTACTTGGATCTAATAAATTGCTTACCGATAAAGAAGGACTATACATCGTATCAGAGATGAAACCAAAGGCATAACCTTGGAAGTTTCAATAACGTTTTCTGAGCCAGGACGGCCCAAATACACGAAAATATTTAAAATCCGTGACGCCTTACTGACGTACCGGTGTTGAAGTTTCAGTGCGAATTTCAATAAAGGTAATTTCGATCTTTATCCTCCAACAGCAGTTAAACATATTTAGTGAAATGAAATGAAAACAGCTTTGACAGAATACTCTAGCAGTCTAAACTGATGTAGTGTGGCTCCTTATAGAATTCCTTTCAAGTGAGCTGCAAGCGAGAATGCGGGGTGCCTGCTTAAGCAACTAAAGAAACAAAACAAACCATGGACGCATGACAGCGCCAAAGGCATAACTATACAGCGCTGGGCGCTAACTTTAAAGCTGCAGTTTTGAGCAGGACATTCTTCCTTCCTCACCAGGCTACACGCTGCACTACAAGAAGAACGCAGGCCCCTGGCACCACATCCCGGTCGTGGCTTCGGGCGACACGAGCTATACGCTCACAGACCTGGACGGGGGTGCGACATACAAGGTGTACCTTACCGCGTCCAACCAGTTTGGACGCGGGTCTGGGAGCGAGGCCATCATCATCAACACCACTGATCAAGGTAAGCACTTCCCTAACCTAACCTGACTGTAAATAATGGAGCATTATTTAACGTCGCTCTTGTTTATCTATCTTCATTCGAGAAAACAACAAAAAAAAGAAATCCTAAGAAACATAAGCCTTTGCTGTATTGGCCACAACGCGTGCTACGCGCAACCGCTAAGAATTGAGACCAAGAAAGCTTTACATTTTTCTGTGTCTGCGAAGTCTTGCAATGAGCATTTACAATCCCTAACATCAAAAATAATGCTTTGTGGGAGGGATTGGAGCGCTAACGTTAGTTTTACGGATAGCTTGCAAGACAGCTTACATGACAAGGAAGGACAAAATCTTCAGTAACATTTAAAAACGAGAATCCGAGATTTCTAGGCCGCTTCATCCTGTCTTAGATGGCCGCAGACCGTGGTCTTGGCTAGAAATTTTGTCTCTTCCTGATTGTTTCATGCGGCCACGAAGACTTCTGTTGACGATGTTTACTTTCAAAGCTTACAAGGTACCAAAAGAGCAAGTACAAGACGACATGTGGAACTGTGGATTTTTTATCTGTTTATTTTTCAATAGGTGCAGTATCGGCTCCGAATGTTTTCAGGGCACGGGTATCAAGGAGGAAATAAATAAATAAATAAATAAATAAATAAATAAATAAATAAATAAAAGCACAAGACAAACTTCTGCACAATTTAGACACCCAGTTCGTAGCCTTGTGGAATTCTTAACCACATAATCGGCGACTGAATACCACTGCAGATTGCACTGCTGAATCCAAGGCTGCCATGCCCAGGCTACAGGTAAATTTAGCCCCCTTTTTTTCGACGATCTGGCGCCTCATAAGCTTTCGAAACCGATAGTGCGCGCTTAAGCGGCACTCTGCGACAGTTTCCTTGCACTGAACATCGGACGACATAGGCGAGATGGCTTGCCACAACGTGCACTACTGCGGCGCAGGTCATGACCGGGCTTGGGTCTTCTACAAGGATCCCTCCCTGCTGGTTCCCGCCGCGTCCTTTCTCATTGCTGTCCTGGTCGTCATCACCGTGGTCACCGTCTGCATCAAAAAGACCAAAGCGCACAAGAACTTCGAAAAATGTGAGCGTTTCGTCAGCACCACCACCACCCTTGCTAACAGTGACATGAGGGGGGCATGAATAGTGGCGAGAAGAAGGCGAAACAAAGCAAACCGCGGAAAGCTCTGAATGAGGACTGAACACTTCGTGTTAGAAATAAACAAATTTGGGAAGAAGCAGATGAGGCAGACTTGTAGCGTAATGGAGAAAAATCGGAGCCAGCAAACTGTCTAGGGTCTCTAGGGTCTAATTAAAAACTTTAACGAAAGTAAGAATGACGAATACTCGCCTCAGGCTACATGTGCAGCTAACCACTGCATTTAGTCGCTCGGTACTCTGAGCCTACTACAAAAATTTTACATCCTTCTGCCGTTCTGAAGTTCTAGTAAATTTTTTCCTGGTAAATAAAGTATCAAGGTGAGGACTTCTAACGGTCCATTCCCGCCATTTCTCCGCCTGTCCCCATCCCTGCTCCTCCTCCCGTGTTTCGGCCGCAGCCCTGGAAGCAGAGAAGCGCCAGAGCTACGGCGAGGTGACGCAGCAGCAGCAGCGCTACATCGACGTCACAGAGAAGCGCAACCGCTCCGACTACGCCACCATCCAGAGCCGGAGGAGCCTCTCCGGCAACTACAAGATCGAGGAACTGCGCTCGGCGGCACCTAACAGGGGATACAATACTACAGACGTGAGTTCTCTCATGCCGCTACGAGGAAGTGCGTGCCTACTACCTGCGTGAGCGTATGAATCTTCGGGGGGAAATTCTGCGCTCCGGTACACGAGACAGCCTGCTGTATTCTAGGTGTGTGATTGCTGCATGCGTGGGGTGGTAGGAGAGACTACACTGAGAAACAAGAGATTCAACAAAAGCGAAGTTACGCACACGCAATGGAATGACGTGCGTGATGTTACGAACAGACGGAATGAAGTAGATGGAAGCTCTGGTCGGCTGCTTTTGAAAAGTAGCATATATAAGCTACAGCGCGTAGAAATGCATTTACATATTTCTCGTTCGGGCTGAGTGAATAAAGCTGCAAAAGCCGTCGGTTTTCTGCATCAAGAAATATGGTGCTCGGAGAAATAGGAATAATGATAAGGTGAGGCTGTCTTAATTTTTATTTATTCGAGTAAAAGCAACTGTAAACCTCGTTTTGTAAATCTGTATCAACAAAATTTATCTCAACGACAAACTTCTACAAACATAATAAGGTCTTGGTGCGAGCTAGTTGGTACAATACCTTCATGGTGAAACAGTGCTAGAGAGACACAGACGAGAGAATATCACAAGGACAAGATCAGCGCTCAATCTTGTGTTCTTCTGTCGTCCGTGTGTCTCTAGCGCAGTTTCAGAATGAAAGTATAACATACACACACAAAAAAATTCTAGCCTACATGGTAGTTTATATCGTTAGAAACCAGCCACCTAGAGAAATCATTACAAATACCAAAACACTGCGGCAAAATGTGAGAACAAAGCTTGGCAACAAGATACTTCTCACAGCGGAAAATAACACACATTTTAGTTGTCAGCAGCTGTCATTTCGAAGGTCTCACACATAAATGTAAACGTTTTAAACCTCTCTTTTGCAGGCCAAGGACAGGCGGCGTTCGTCTCTTCGAAAAAGCAGCGCATCCTCCCACGTCTACGACAGCGCGGCGTGATTCTAACCGCGATAACGCCGGAGGACCTGATGTTCACATCTTGAAAATTGTTGAATTTGCTCTTATCCATTGTTCTAGTCAGGCGCCAGCCGTACAAGCACGTTACGATGACCCCCATTCTGTACTTACAATTTCCTCTCGCCACTGCCCTTCACATTATCCCTTGAATAACTTTGTCCCCAAGATAGTGCACATGTGTCCGTCGTGTGTACCGAGGAAGCTCGAGAGCCCCGTCTCCATGACAGATACTGTGGCATCTTAGCATCCCACAAACACATCATACGGAAGTCGAGGTATTACGAGTCATAAAAAAGGTACAGAAGAGCGAAAAGGACAGCAATCTTAAAGCTCACGGGGATGAAATAGACGAATGCTCTCGAAAACAACTAAGTACGAGCACAATATTGTCGCACAAGTGCTGCATCACGAAGTCTACACTATAACTTGAGGTGTGGAGGAAGCGACATTGACGTACTAGGGAGCCTGTACAAGGTGCGTCTATCGCTAGAATGCTTTCGATCTCTCGTTTCAGGCACCAAGTGAGTGTGCAATGAGTATTATTTACCGTTCTAGTCATATTTAGCATGATGAGTGTTACCAAATGTTCTAGTCAAATGTCTGTATAATAATAAGCTTTATCATTCCTTACATGAGTAAAATTCCCTGTTTTGTGTAGTGCATGATCGGTTACTTATAATTATCTGCGATCTCGTGGCACGTGTGGACGACTAGATTTTAAGACGACATTCGGGGCTTGTTACAAATGTCCCTTCGCGTACAAGTTGTCCCTGCTGTTGTCACGAGTGGCATGTCTCAGGGCTTGGACTATGCTTATTAAGAAAGAACTTTGGTAGAAAAAAAGGCGATCTCCGAGATATTTTAACATTAGCTTTTGTTTGCTGTGCCGTCACTCAAAAAAACACCTAGCAAGTTTGAAGCCACGTAAACACACAGTAAGGGCCACGAAGAAATCCCAGTGCATGCAATGACAGCACGATGCAACGACAGGACGGTGCAAAGATAAAGACTACGTGAATGTGTTGCCCGACAGTCACCGTTTGTGAAGTCTGATACAAGTGACCGCTTTCGTGAGTGTGCACACTTGGAAATGCGCATTTGTGTGTTACTATAGGCGCAACAACCGCAGGGTCGGCGCGTAGAAGTATGGAATAGTCTACACGAAATGAAAGCGCTTCAATATTCTTAAAGAGCACATTTTCGCAATCTCGTTAAACCACACGTATGGTCTTTTTCCTATCCGCCAAGCCCGCTGTGCTCTTTCCAACTCAAGTTGCTCAACAAGCAATGTACGTGTTCCTCCATGTATATTTATTTATGCAATTCACAAAGAGTGCTAAAGGCTCTGTTAGAGCCGTTTTGGTAGTACAGGGCATGAATGAATGAAATGCTCAACTATACAGTTACACGAGTTCTTTGATACTTATGTCATGCATTACTGTTTATTTCCGACCTACATTGCCAAATTATGTCATTTTGCAGGGTACAGCAGCATTATGAGGATGAATATACCAAAGAAGTAACGTGTGCCAATCATACATAGCGGTTTAGCTCATTATCAGCATACAAATGTGGCTCAATTTATCTTGCGTTATCAGGGTTAGCTCTCTCAGCGATATATACGACTGAAAGCTTGATATTGTTGGGAGTCATGCCTGAAATCAAGGGATCGTTTTAACGTCAGACAACGTCGTCCATTTATGAAATCACCGAAGAAACTTTTTTTTTTAAGGAAAAGGCGGTTTTGTGCAAGCAATGTGCACGCCAGCCATGTGGGGGATGTTTGGAAGACACGGAGATGTCTCATTTCCACATGCAGTGCGAATAGTACTATTTCTCCCGAATTAACTGAACGTATGACGCTGAATGCTGGTTTCTAACATGTAACTTTCGATTTTAACCATGTGCCGTCGCGACAAGGCCCACAACTTTGCAACCTTCACTGATACTTTGGAACAAAATAGTCCGGCGGCCTATTTTTGTTTTCACGTTCAGAGATGTGACAGGCATGAACCATTACTCAGTGCGTTAACTTTTTATCGTGCTTGCAGAAAAATCAGATTTTTAAATATCCTGATGTGCATTGTAGCATGGTTACAGGTAGTGCAAGCTTGACACCAACACAGAAAGAAACAATCACTAGAGCTAAATTTCATTGCAATTGATTTTGACGCAAAAGAAAACATTTAAATGTAAATGAAAACACACACACGCACGCGCGCGCACGCAAAAGAGAAACGTTTTTTACACTGCGTCATCTCAATGCCATTCTTGTCTCCCGACACTTTGAAAATCTCAATTACATTTTTTTTTATTTTTATTTTTTTTTTTTTGCAATTGAATAAGCGATCTATGGCACGTGATTGCATTGTTTGTGCACCACTGTTCCGTTTTCATGCTGTGTTACTTCACTGCTATTCGCGTCTGCAGAATGAAACCGCACAAAGTCATTGGTACAGATTACGACAATTTACAGAGCTGCTTCTTTTCCCTAACACTGGTTCTCGCAAACGTGTACATCATTATGGCAATTGTTTTCAGCAAGTGTGCGGTAGATCGTCTGAGGCTAAATTAAACTACATACCACTGCTGTTTGTTTAACCTCCTCCCCACCTCCGAAAGCGCGGAACCGACATTCAAGACCTGAGTGACGTATGTACAGTCGAGTGTAATAAAATTACCAATTGAACCCGGTATGTCTGCATCTGCACTACTCGGTTGATACACTCAAAACAGCAATCGGAGCACCATAGTAAAACGCCATAATATACTTTGAATACACACATTATGTCACTGATGTAATTGAAGAGGCTAAAGATCATACCCGGAGGCTAACTATCCAAGGACATAGCATATCTTTAAGAATTAAAGACAGTCATTGCCAACCGTTCAAAATACTGCCGAACATGCTATAGAATGTAGAGCAATCTACTCAGCGTACCCTTTGCATCCGGCAATATGGTACGCGGGAACCAACAATCCGCGCTGAATTTATATCGCTGAATTATCCACCATGACTCCGCATTTTAACTAAGTGAGAACGAGAGTTTCTGTGTATATCACTTGTTAAGAAAGCGACGCAGCCCAACTCTCACCCTGTAGAGGGTGCTTCATTGTACAATGAGTGCCAATGAGGTGAAGCCCAACGAGTAAAACTCGGGCGTATATTGGATGATTTCAACGCAATGAAGTTAGAACTGAAAAAATTAAAGGGACATTTCACAGCATTCCTGTTTTTTAGAGTGTCGCTAGAATATAAATCGTTCCGACATACGACGGGCGAGACTAGTTTGTAGCAAGACAGAAAATCATAAGATGAAACGCTCATGCCAATTACAAATTGTCTTCTACACTGCCCCCCCCCATCATACGAGTAAAGCAATTAACTCCATCAGCATGCAGTCAGAGAGAAAGTGCAAAACTTGTGAGCTGATCGCGTTTAGCTAATAATCCCACAACCATCACAGCGGAAGGTGCGCGGCTCATTCGACCAAGCCTGTTTGAATGTAAACAAGAGACGTAAACACCAGATGTAAACAAACCAAAAGTAAGATCTAAATTTAAATTTAATAAAAGTTAGTGTGCTGCCCACTAGCTTAATTAAATTGTCTATCTAACACAGAATAAACAGCATGCGATACGTCAACATTTAAAGGCCCTTCGTCAATACGGACGCAAGTAAACTTAGTTAGCTTTTAAATAACAACAAAAAAGGAAGCATTAGAAAGCAATGTTTTTACACGTTCTTCTTTCTTCATATCCGCTCCGCGCAGTTAAACAAAAAAGAAAAGCAGGGAAAATACAAAGCAAGCCTACAATTACGTCCTCACAGTTATAGTAACGCTACATATATTCAATCGATGGCGCCAGAAGAACAGTTCGCGCACTACGCTACAGCGACAGAAGCAGCACAGACAACTTGTAAACGGAAGAGTCCCACGCCGGTGCAAACGATGTCGCCGACCAGGACGCGCTACGCGGAAGTGCATTCGCACGTTTCGACACGCGCCAAGCAAGGCCAGTGGGCCACGGCCCCGAAGCGCGCCAGCGTCGAAAGGACTACAACCCCGGTTCCCTCATTTCCCCTTCCCAACCACCCAGCCTCGCTTTATTTGTTTAATTCCCTCTCACCGGTGGTTGCCATGGTTACTGCCGGTGAGCCACCGGCGGCGGAGGGCCACGTCATAGCCACGTCATTATACGGAAGCGGAAGATGGGGGAGCCACACCCTGTTATCGATTTTTCAGCCAGCCGCGATAGCAGCGCCCGTTTCACGTTTTCCTCGCGTTATTCGCTCATTCTTTTCATTTATTAAATTGATTTTTGCTATCCTTGTGCGTACATGCAACACAAGAAAACTTGAGAACGTTATTACTTATTCTAGAAATGAGCAGCAACGCTCCGTCAGATAAGTGCACACATTTTCGCGTTCTTTTTGCCGTCATAACCGCACAATATGAAAAGCGACAAAGGCGCCTAACAGCGGACATTATTCGTAAGCTCAAGAAATGCGAATAAGGTATCGCTGATCCACTCATTAGCACACGATGAAGAAAAAGACTAACTGCGCAATACACTAAGCTTAAAACACGTGTCATGTTGGCGAATACCGCAATTTTAAACAGTAAGTCAGGGCACAGGGGCGTGCCAGAATTTTTTTATAAAAGATGTCGTGTAAGCAGAATGGTCTCACTAGAAAGTAATATGTGAAGAAATAAATTCCAGCACACATTTATCCATAGCTTTCAGCGAGATTAGATTTTACGACAACACGACAATTTTGGCCGTGTCGATTTGTAACGCCTGGTGGCGATATTCGGCGACACGAAAAGTGAAGCGCGCGCCATCTGTCGGCCGAACACGTAGACGTGAGGTCGTGCAGTGGCGGGTCGATCGGCGGCGAAACAGAAACTGAAACTGGGCCAACTCGCGTCATGGGTGCGGCTTTTGATCGGGGCTGCAAGAGCAGTCGGCGATCAAATCGCTGTGATAAACGTTTTGACGTCGCACGGTAATTACTAAGAATTAGAAATTTACTCGTACGGCACGCGATGTGTTCACGTATGCGTAGCGTCGCAAAGCGGAACAGATTAACATCATATTATACAGACATATCGCACTCCGAAGAATGAAGTATACGCTAGAAAATACACAGATATTTTCCTATCACCTGCTTTTTCTTCGTTCGGTTATTCTTTATACTTGACCTACACTGATGTGTCCGTCGACCTTCCTCTCTTTTGCTACAAGCAACGCTGATTGACGTGCAATTCAATCTCAACTTCACAAAAGAATGTAAGACGTCTCGGAAAATCAATGCACTGCGTTTTTTTTTTTTTTTGGTAAAGTCATAAACCTGGGAAGTTTTTATGGGTCATTTCTCGTGAAAGAAGATTGCCTATCCGGAAAATGACAGCGCAAGCCATTTCGCCTTTCTAATTTCACATGCAGTGTTCCTGAGAACAATCACACAAACGATTATAAGGCGGTAAGGAAAACAAAGATTGTTATGAAAAGGGTCAATCGCTACATTCCTGCTCCTTCCGCGATTTGTTTTATTGCCGTTACCGTGAGAACACAAAACCTATCTCGCAACTTACCACAAAGGCTATTCATGAAGTAAAAACTATCCATCTAGGAGCCTTTATTGCTTCAATGAGGGCAGTTCTAGGAGACATTTGAGAGGTATTAGCGAAAGAGTTGGTTGGCCTCTGATAAACGAATGACATAGCTCTGCTGCTTGCCTAGAAGGAAGATGGAATAGACAAGGGCAAAACGAAAACAGAAAATAAAAATAAAGGCGCGGTGGTCCACCGGCTAGAACGCGTTCACCACGCACAGTATCAATCACCACCTTTGTGTACTAACGAAATGCAAGCCCTTTACAAATCTCCCCCCCCCCCATCCCCACCCCGCCCCGTCCCGTTCACCCCAACATTAAAGCTAATATCTGAAAGCCTTATATGGTCACGAATGTTTATATCACTAATCATTATTTAGTTTTCATAAATAAATAGTAATTGTAGACACAGAAAGACAAGTCCTGTGAAGACATGTGACAATAACGATGCAGCTACAGTACGATATATTAGCACACCACGTTTTGGTCAAGGTCACCGTTTAAACCCTTCGGCTCAACCGAAATGATGCGAAGTGATGAAGTTGGAAGAAAACGTGGAAGTAGCCACAATATGGATAAGTTCGAGCCTCGTTGTGCATATAGTTCACAATATGTCGTCAGGGTGGCGCTAGGTTCCCTGCCGTGAGCATCGAAAACTTACAGCTCCAGGACGCAGTAGCGACGCCATTGGCACAAGGTGCTTGTGGAGCGTCAGGACGGGCTTATACACGCTCAGTGCGTTTGTAGGCGGAACACTGTCGAATGATGGAATACACAGTTGCAACCGTGGGACTCCTCGCCGTGATGATCCTTCCTCAAGGATACTACTGCTTACGGCCAGGTAAGCATAAGTGGTTGTGGCTCAGAATCAGTGACGGCACACTCGAGAAGACAGTACCGCCGGAGGCAGTGACTCCGAATACACGCACTCCTCACCAACAAAGCAACGTTGAAGGGAATCGAGAGAAATGGCCACAACGATGGGCATATCGATGTGCAGCACGATAAATATCAGAAACGACTTCAGTGTCTATGAACAAGCTGCACATCACTGACTCCAGTTATGTAAAAAACCACTTTTCTCTCTGTTCCTTTTATCACATTGAAAATTTCTCTGTTTTACAGCGCGTACATGTCCGTGATGACACGCTAAACACATGCATGCGTCCTGCGTCGCGCAGTTCCACCGAAGATATCGCCGTTCTCGTTTCCAAACAACGCGACCGTCGGTCAAAGGGGGACGGCGACCTGCACCGCCACGGAAGGGGATCAGCCGCTCAGCTTCCGCTGGCTGAAGAACGGACGGCGCCTTGACGGCGGGGACGCCACCATTACAGACAACGCCGACTTCTCCGTGCTCAAGATACAATCGCTGGACGTGGACAGCTCCGGGAACTACACGTGCGTCGTGACTAACCTCGTTGGCTCGGTGTCCCAATCTGCCACGCTCACCGTTCACGGTACGGAGCTTTATTTATGGAACTCTGCTGAGGGGAGGGGCTGCGCTTTGCGTGCATTGCACGAAAAATTCAATTCATCCATTTTCAATTTTCAATTCATCAGCGCCTCCGCGATGGATTCAAGAGCCGACGAGCGCCGTCGCGACGTCCGGCGAGACAATACGGATTCCGTGCAGAGCCTCGGGCAGCCCACCACCCACGATCACCTGGACGAAAGCAGGTACGTGCCAAAAAAGTAAAGGCATTATCTCGACAAGATGCCTAACTGCAATTATTTGAGTAATCGGAAAATATTAAGACGATTTGGCGCTTATAACCGTCACGCGAAATTACCCTAATCACAGTCCGTGCCTTTCTTCCGCGCCACTCGTCGTTGGCCGCTCCAATAATTCGAGCTATTCTCTTGACGTGCTTCATCTGAAGTAAATCAACGCAACTGGAACCTATTATAGAAATGTTTAGATACAGTTTATTCAAAAGCGACAGCTACCCTCCGTGTCCTTGAGATGCAGTAACGTTATGCTGACACTTCTGCTGCCTCTGCTTTTTGTTGTCTTTTCTTGCGTTATTAACGCAGCAACTTACAGTGCAGCAGCAAAGGTATGGCAGCCGGCCATATGCGATCAAAACACCCCAAGTCTGTGAATATCGTAAAAAAGCTTGTACCATGATTGAAAAATGCAACATGAAATCGTCCGAAAGCCGCCTTTATTATTGAATCGTACACTGTCCCATTTGCATGTAATTTCCCGCGTTGTCAGGAGGCTTAACATACAGCATCCCTTTTTCTTCCCAAACGAGAACTTCGCGATGCTGAAAGAATTGTTTTGTTGATTGTCTACTATTGCTCGGCAAACACTTGCCCGACTGATAATACTCCGCGCGATCAACCCCTAAAACTTGCTTCAGTACATTATTATAGCCTCCTGTGCCACGACTGAGTGGGACCTGTAAATAGATGCGCTGGACATCGTACTGAGGGCAAGTGCACAACAGGTGCTCCATAGTCCCTTCAGATCTACAAGTGTCGCACGCTGGTGTATGGGCCATTTCAAGACGGAAGAAATAGAACCGTTGGCGGAGACCGAGACTATTTGTGTGCTACTGCAGTCTTTTAGGAACATCGGTCTCAGTGACCGATTATAGCCCTGCCGTACGTCCTACTGCGTTCGCGCAGTGCTCCGCTTTTTATTTCCCCTTTCTCTTAATACGAGTGTAGGGTAGCAAACCGAACGCTTGTCTCGTTGACATCCCGACTTTTGCTTTGCTTGCTTTCTCCCTCTTTCACTTTCTCTAGCGCCTTATAAAAATGTATGGTTCTCAGTAACTGAAAGTAAAGCGGTGCTCGTGTATCACTAGGCACAATAACAGGTGTTCCTTCCAGAGATCTGCCGCTGTGGAGACCGAAATACAGAGAATTCTTTATACAGATGTAGTCGTATCACACCTGGCTTTACTCCTGGTATTCTCCAGACGGAACAAAAGGAACCTCGTAGAACAATATTCGAAAGAAAATGTCAAGGTATAAATATGCAAAATGCGCGGGCTTCAAGAGGAATCAACGGTAGAGCTTTACTTCAGTTGAATGCTTCCAACGTCCTAAACTGGTGCAAGATCGTTTTAATTTATCTGAAACGTTTCTTCTGTAGGACAGCAAAACCTGGGGGAACGCCGACAGTCCAGCAACGGAACATTGATACTGACTACAACAAGCAGCAGTGACAATGGAAACTACAAATGCGAGGCCAGCAACGGAATCGGACAGACTCTTCAAAAGACAGTCACCGTGACAGTCAAGCGTAAGCTTAATTTGGACCAAGCAATACACCCCCCCCCCCCCCCCCCCAGCCAAGGAAAAAAAAATAATTATAGACAGCAAAACAGAAAACGAACAGCAGCCAACATTTTACCCCGATAAACGAGGGCGCAGGCATGTCACATCGTCCGTTGGTGTGGCACTGGAGAAATGTTCATCTGGTAAATCTTGTGGCTGACGCCGCACGATAGCAAGAAAAGAAAACGAAAATGTGCCGCAGTTAAAATAAGTGCAGAAAATAACACAGCCACTTTATCTTTAGAATGCCTAACGTTTCTAACAATGTGCAAAACCCAACACAGCAATAAAGCGCTAGAGGACAGTCCTGGACGCGCGCAATACACACTGAGGCGGTCATTTCACTCACTCGATGGCGCAAAAATCGAGTTTTCGAGCGCACCCACGAGGTGACGCAACCTATTTTACACGGTGTATCTCAGTTGGGTTTGTGATGCCGAAAACAGACGAAGTGTGGCGCTAGGTGTCTGTGACCTGCGACCACACACAAGCGGTGTCTGAACAACATAATCCGATGACACTTTCATACGCGATTTGTGCGCGCGTCCTGCACCAGCCGACGCGCGATTCCTTGTCCTTGATGATCAGTTTCGTGCGCGCTAAACGCCTATGAGGGAGTACCAGCAGGACACATCAAACCACCAGTTATGCTCTTGAACAGCCTCTCAACCGTTGCGATCATCACGCTCATTGGATTCACGTCGGCTAAGCCTACCGGTGAGTCGAGCAAAGTCGTCTGATCCTTTCGGACTTGTCTGCGCACCCGATATTTCGATGCGGTGACCCTTTCATGTGCCTTTGCAGTGCCGCCCAGGATTACCCCGTTCAGTTTCGCTACCAAACTAGTTGCCGGCCAAAGGGCAACCGTGACATGCTCCACTTACGAGGGCGCCCAACCACTAACGTTTGTGTGGCTCAAAGATGGATCTGTCATCTCCAAGGGCGAGAACGTAGAAAAAAGCGAAGGAGAGGCTCACTCGACCCTCAGCATAAGTCCCCTGTCGCTGCGAAACAGCGGTAACTACACCTGTGTAGTCAGCAACGCAGCAGGCTCAGACTCCGCCTCCAGTTCGCTCATAGTTTACGGTGAGTTCTCTGTAGACGCAGTCTATATACTCGTGTCATTTACAGTTGCAGGAACTGCGAGCGTCGGCGGAGGTCCAAGGGAATGCTGATATTTCTTATTAATCTTCTGATCATTCAGCACCACCACGATGGACACAAACTCCGAAAGACACAGTAGCAAGCGTCGGGGACAGCGTCAGCATAGCCTGTGCGGCTGCTGGTCACCCGGCTCCGACAATCACGTGGACCAAAGATGGTACGTAATTGTGCCACTAGTCCGTGCTTTTTTAGCACCTCATAGCAACTTGAGTTAGGTAGAAAATACGCAGCGGTCGCTGTGTAGCAATTGTAACAACAACTGTAACAACAGTACGACAGAAATTCTCAAAAAATGTTAACGTAATCATGCCGAGATACTACAGAAATGACATTTTCCAATTACGTTTTTAAAAATGCTCACGTTATTCCTTCACAAGGTTCGTACTGAAAATAAAAAGGCATTTTGGTCGACTATGGATGCGCACCCAATGTTTAAGTGACGCTTAGCGAATCCTCGAGATCAGTAAACGTGACAAGCTGTGCCAACTGGTTCAATTTTAAAGTTTAGAGTATGTGTTGTTCTCTTGTTAATGGATGTGTCTATTTGCGCTTGCACGATGTAGTGCGTCGACCACCAGTGCACGTCTTATTTTCCCTGAAGGTCACCTCATGAAAGAAGGCACGACGCCAACAAGGTTACTAGACAACGGCACCATGTCGATTGTGAAAGTTGCAAGGGGTGACGCAGGAAGGTATCAATGCGAAGCCAGCAACGCCGTCGGAGACTCCCTGAAAGCCGAAGTCCGGATCACCGTGAAACGTATGAAATGATAACAAATTCAAAGACTGCATCATTTCAACATGCATGGGCACTAACAATGCGTATACCTGAGCATTTATTTTTGTACTAGCGGATAGAATGATGGCTGGAACTTGCGTGTATTGTGTAAAATATATAACAAGCCACTCACCGATGTCGGTGTCTTCAAGGCGCGATCTTAACGGTGTGGTGGACAAACTAACATCTGCGTAAACCGTAAAGACAATTTTTGTCATCTGTAGCTAAATAAATATTTGTGTCTAATCATTCACTATCAGTCGTGGAAGCAACGCACAATGTAGATCCCGCCTCAAAACAGTCCCATTTTTCGCGATTACATAGGCTGCAAATAGTACACACAACTCACACTGAGCGGCGCTAGGAGTCCACTGATCAGATCAGAGTGCTCGCACTCACACCACCAGCGCGTCCGATGCCAGCCATTGCTGCACAACTTTCCCGGCCTGACAAACCGCGTAAGCCTTGGTCGGAGGCAAGCGCATCATGCGGCGAACCTACATCTCTCAACAAACTCGGTGCATATCCGTGCTTCTCGTGTGCTCAGCGTTCATCAACAAGCTTCAAGCTAACTTAGGTAAGTTTTACAAGACAATAGTTACCCTTACAAGATGTCTGGACAAGCGAGCCCAGTAAGCAGGATCACGTTTCGTTGAACGTTTCAGCTCCACCAAAGGTTCTGCCCTTCGTCATACCAAAGAACCTACTCGTCGGGGAAAGCGTCAGCCTCATTTGTTCGGCTGCCTCGGGAAGCAAACCACTGACGTTTATGTGGATTAAGGACGACACGACGTTACACCGTGGAACTGCCCTGCGGATTACGGACAGTGCAGACTACTCGACCCTCACCATTGAAACATTGAAAACGAGCGACGCTGGCAACTATACGTGTGTTGTGAGCAACTCAGGAGGAACAGCTTCGCACTCGGACGTCCTGCATGTTAAAGGTAACCAGCTCTGCCTGACCCTTAACGAATCCGATAAAGTTAATCATCAGCGCTGAGTGGTCGCGTGAACTGTAGCAAAACTCGTAAATCGAGCTCCAGAGGGTAAAAGCTTGGTCAGCTAGACAATATGTGCAATCATATGTGCTTCCAGCAGTACTTTGGCGACGGTCAGTTTCTTACCGCGCTTAACGTAACACGTCAGTGCTGACAAATGCTTGTTTTTCGTTAAATTGTGCTGGTCAATAAAAAAATAATAAACTAACCTGTACCTTAAGCAATCGCCAAAGGTCTGAGACCCGCGGCACATTTGTCAACAATACGATTCAAACGAGTGGCAACTGCATTACCACCAGTACACGGTCTACTGAATATACCTGGCGTGAATAAATTTTCCTTCTAAGCTGACCTGATCATTCCTAGCTGCGATAAAGTTAAAAAGTTGCAGAGACTGCTAAACCAATTATACCGTTCTCAAAACCATTTCAGCTGCTCCTTCATGGATAGTCGAGCCTACAGACGTCACCGTTACGGCCGGTGACACCGTCATGCTGAAATGCAACGGAACTGGCTTTCCTCCGCCAAAAATTTTGTGGACGAAAGAAGGCAATTATCTTTTTCGGAATTCCCAGCCACTCGCATATTCTAGTTTTAAAAGCGTAGTTGCAGACTCCACACACCATTCACAGGTGGCGCGGCAACCGAGAGTTCCGGAGGCGGCGTCATCCAGATTGCGTCAGCCGCCAAGAAGGATGAAGGCCACTACAAGTGCCACATCTCGAACGGCATAGGAGCCGACCTCTACAAAACCGTCACGCTGGCAGTGAAGTGTAGGCCGAAGGCACTATTTTCTAACGCATTTACGTTACAGAAAGCAACGCTTGAACAAGAGCGCACGAACTAGTTACAAAACCGCGTTCGCGGTTGCTAACCCTGCAACACCAACGTAGTGATCTGAGCGCTCGAAGTGTGGCGCTAGCAGTCCACAGTTTACACCAGCTACTTTCCCGAGGCCTACACTGCTTTAAGCACGGTGTTTGTCATTGTCACCGCAGTATTACATAGCGCTTCTCATCGTTAAAGCCGGCTGTCCCATAGCCTCGCTTGCTTTCCGGATAATCTGCACCCGGCAACGAACGAAAGAACATGCGCGCCTTCAAAGTTGCATATTTCGTGCTTTACACTGCAGCGACGAGTCTAGCAGGTACGCATCTTCTAGTTCCCTCGCCAACTACTTGTTTCGGAACCATCGTACACGCAAAATGTCGCCACCTGGCTTCATCTTTTCCAGTGTCTACAAAGATATCTCCCTTCATATTCTCCAAGAATCTGTTGGTTGGCGAACGGACGAGCGTCATGTGCGCAACGACGTCCGGGGACCAGCCGTTCAGGTTTTCTTGGCTGAAAGATGGAAGACCGTTGCAGCAAAGTACGAAGATCAACATAGCGAGCAGCCCACAGTTCTCGGCGCTGACCATAGAGAAGTTGGACCTTAGAGACGCGGGAAATTATACCTGTTCTGTCAGCAACGCCCATGGACCTGTATCCTACACGGACACGTTGGAAGTAAAAGGTAAGGGCACCGAATTGGTACTTCAGCCACATTCGGCGTACTCATTTTCGTTTAATTAAAAGCTGAGAGTTAGCATGCTGGTGTAGAAACGACGTTAGTCTATCGCACCAAGAAATTTTATTGGCTCCATCGAGTAAGGTCAGGGGGAAAAGCAAGGAGATACGCATGTTTGCAGCTTCCCGCAACATTTACTCTTCATGGTTTTCGACATGTAGTAATTCACGGCGCCACGCTGGGCCCCAAAGCGCCCGAGTCACTTAGGAGAAAAAAAAATCGTGCGAGAAGTGGATTGTCTGTGACTGTGGGACAGCGTTATTGTCATATTCTTGTTTCTTGTTGATGTTGTTGTTCATAGCATAAGTGGTAAACTGCTGCGTTCTTCTTTAAATTTGATTTCGACTTGAAGAGTTGAAAGGCAGTAAACTTAGGAGGAAAGACAGCAGGCCACCACGTGGTTCCCAGCCAACCATCTCCCCATGACACGTGCACTACTGCAGTAAACGACCTGCCCCGGTGGCTGTAATTTTTCAAAGAGCTCTATTACTGACGAAACATGGAGAAACAAAATTGCACAAGCGGCGATGAAAAAGCGTATGAGTAACCTGCATGAGCTTGCTACAGTATATCGCAAATATAGCATACCACATGCTGGAACTTTATTACTAATAGGTGACAGGTCTGCGCCGGTCAGAGTGAAGTGTATCGACGCCTAGCGAATGTCTTCACGCAGCCCCACCAACATGGAGGGCGGAGCCCGTCGATATCCACGTCACGTCTGGTGAATCTGTGGAGATTCCGTGCAAGGCTGAAGGATTTCCTCCACCCACTGCAACATGGCTGAGGAACGGTAATCTAAAACTAACCACATTGTCCCGCTGGCCATATTCGGTAACACGGTGTACTGAACGAAAGCTTTCTATTACAGGTAAAGCTACAACAAAGCCCTTTTCGAGTGACACATTTAAAATAGCCACGGTTTCCAAGAGCGACGAAGGATCCTACACATGCAGGCTTGACAACAACGTGGGTCGTCCGCTGGAAAAGACTGTGCAACTGCTCGTGAAACGTACGAAAACAAATTCAGTTCGTAATACAAAACATATTCTGGTTTCGGTTTCCCACACGAACGAAGTGTACCTCGAGAAGAATCGGAGAGGTGGCGCTAGGGGTCCCGCATTTTACAGCACCGTCGCAACAGCGTCGCTTACAGAGTCGGCCATTGAGCTCAGTCAGTGGCAGAGAGATAGTGCAGCTTCTCAAACTTGGCCACATCATAGGACCGGGAATGAATAATGACCTTGTTAACGAACCTTGCCTTCACCACAAGCTTCGTATTCAGTTTGCAAGCATGGATAGTACACAGCTCTGGTGAGTATCCCATAAGCTGCGTCGACTAATTTTCCCTCCGTCACTGCCAAGTGCCCACTAATGCCCATGTTGTTCTTCGCAGCGGCAGCTCCAAAAATCCTCCCTTTTGCGTTTCCGCGCGCACTGACCGTCGGAGAAACGACCAGTGTGACATGCACGACTACCGCCGGTGATGAGCCATTCAAGTACCTTTGGCTCAAAGATGGCTCGGTGGTGCAGCCCGGAGATAACGTCAAGGTTGTGACATCCCCCGAGTTTTCGGTGTTTAAGATCGACAAGCTGACGCTAGAGAACGCCGGTAACTACACCTGCGTGGTAACCAACGCCGGAGGAACAGTGTCCCACGCCAGCACCTTGGAGATTAGAGGTACCGTTCGATTCTTCGTTTTCGAAAGTTTTTTTTTTTTTTCTGCATGCGACCAGCTTTACCACATGAATTTTAAAAGCAGCTCACTTCTCTAAGTTATGCAGTCTCACCATGTCACCTTGACCTATAGACTGAACGAAATTTCACTAAACATAATACAAACAATTCTCAGCACCGCCATAAAATATATAATAATAATACGAATCACCAAAGTAATTTTCTATGCCCTTCAAAAGCTGAGTAGCTCAAGTACGCTGGACGAAGTCATTGTGCACAATAAATATTAAGAAAGTTCAATTATTAAAACAAGTCAATAATAAAAAAGATGATTCAAGATACAGCACAAAACAATGAATTCCGCAAACTGAAGTAACAGCCTCGACAAAGAAAAAATTATTTAGCCAGTCACCTTTTTTTTTTTAGGGGGGGGGGGGGGGAGGGGGTTATCAAGTCGTCCCTGTGTGGTCACAATTAATCAATACACGAAGGTGACCCCGTATTAGGGGGCCAAGTGCTAAAGGATGGCGCTGTCAACAGCAAGCGTGTTCAATGCTCGCACATGATGTTCCTTAGAGCAAAATATTTTCACGTTTGCATGGCATACGTTGTCAATGAACTTCGGTGTGCTCTTTGTTTTGCTAACGCATGCGTGTAAAAGTGCGGTGAAAGTACCACACGTTGAGAGATATATGCACTGTCAAATTCACCCTTTCATAGTTTTCTGCAAAGCGGAACATGCAGAAACGTAGGGGGGGAAAAGGAAGTTATTGGTGAGGTGAGGACTTTTAGGAGGTGGCGGCTATGCCACCAAAATGAAAGAAGGAAATAATGTTAGGCCAAATAGAAAGAATTGTAACTGCACTTCCGCTTGAGCTATATTACCTGACCACTGATTTCCGGTTTTGCTTGTTTTGACGTACGAAGCTCCACCTTTCTGGAAAAGAGAGCCCCATGACACAACAGTTAGCGCTGGTCAGCAAGTCAGTATTGTGTGCGAAGGAACTGGTCATCCATCTCCAACGATCACGTGGAGCGTAAAAGGTAAACCGGCATTTTTGCAACGACAGCTTTCTCTTTCTCTCTCTTGCAAGGACAATAGAAGATTAAAAACACTTACTTTTTTTTTATTTCAGGAGGCGGAAGAGCTCTGGACGCACCCGCAGGCAACTTGACGTTACCGTCAGCCGCCAAGGAACACCAGGGGTCATACACGTGCGAGATATCGAATGGGATCGGCGAGCCTCTGCGGAAGACCGTGATGCTTTTCGTTAAAAGTAACCTGCTTCATGGATCTTACAGCTAGTACATATCGTTCGTTTACGCGTAATTCAGTTCCGATTTCGCGCAAGCAACCGGGTGACCACAGCAGTGCGACACTCTTCCGTTATGTGGCGCCAGGGGTCCCTTGTGAGTGAAACACCCGTACAAAGCGATCGTAATGCTGACGCCATAGCACTATTGTAAGCCTCACGGCTGACGGAAGCACTCGTAAGGTGCCGGTGCTGTGTGTTGTACCGTTCAACGAGCGTATGTTTTTGCCCGATGCATCTACTCGCGGACGTCGCGAAGACAGCGTTACTGTGGACTTTGCTCCTTTTTAGCACGCTTTGGAAACATCTGCAGGCCGCAGGTGAGCCCTCGCCCCTTCATTTTGACTTAAATTAGTGAAGACATCATTTGACGCGGAAGCTGCTTTTTGCCATAGAGGAATTTGTGACTGCATCATAATGCGATATTGTACATACTACGCAGTGCCTCCATCCATACCGCCTTTTCAATTCCCGAAGAACCTCGAAGTGCAGCAACGCATAAGCGTCATTTGCACAATATCAGTCGGAGAAAAGCCGCTGCAATTCGCCTGGCTCAAGGACGGCTCTGCACTGGCCAGTGGCTCGAGGAACGTCCGCATTGTAGACAACGCCGAGTCTTCTACATTGCACATCGATCTGCTGACACTGGAAAGTACCGGGAATTACACCTGCTCGGTGACCAACAAGGCCGGCTACACGTCTTACACGGCTCTACTCGTAGTTCACGGTGATAACAATCCCCCTGTTATAACCGAATTATGGCTGTGGTTGTGACTGCTCTTATTTAGGAAGCTATCCATTTGGAGAAATCGCGACGTCTGTAGGTTGATGGCTAACAAATTATGACAGTTGTTTGTGCTTTGATAAGGAGTACTGTATTGTAAAGCATTACAGGGCATGTATTTGGACGTGTTAGTAATTCCTGTTTCAGATAGCAACAGCGAACTTAGGACAAGACAGCGGTGTTCATGAATGTCCCTTTGAATGCTGTCCCTTCCTAAGCACGGCGTTACAAGTTTTAACTGCCACTGTAAGCCATAACACACTTCTGCACCAATCTACGAAGTCAGACTATCTTGAGACGCGGTTATCAAGCACATATGCAGAAATATATTCCGAGTATGTAAAATTCATAACTGCGTTGCTGCAGCTATCTTACTGTGTTCTTTGTCGTGCGTGATATTCAGGAGTCATCAAAGCTCCGAGCTGTTAGTAAAGGCGCGCTGAGTTGCATGTTATAAACATACCAAATCATAAATGTTGGGATGAAATCAGGTCTGCAATACTAGAACGACAGAAAGCTGACCTAGTTGGTAAGGATTCATTATGCAAGACAGACGTGAGGCGTGCAGACAGGACACAAGAGTAGAGAAGTGGCGTTCGTGTTGTCCACTTCTCTACTCTTGTGACCTGTCTGCACGCCTCACGTCTTTTCTGCAATACTATACTACTACGCAGCTCCGCCGAGATGGCTAAGGGAGCCGCAAGATGTCATGGCCACTGCCGAAACTAATGTGACGATCGCGTGCTCGGCGAATGGCTTCCCGGTGCCCACAGTAACCTGGCACAGGCCAGGTAAGTATACACAGGGATGTTTTTATAACAGGTCTATAATAAATTTCTTGGTGTTTTCTCTATACACCATCAATGACAAAGCGGCATTTGTGCTCAGGTGGTGAAATGCCAGTCACAAGTTCCCAGCACGATGGCCATGGCATGTCCAGTATCCTTATCCGCAACGTCGGCAAGCATCATCAAGGGCGTTACACCTGCCGCGTTTCGAACGGCGTCGGACGCGAACTCTCGAAGACGATCACGGTCAAGATCAAACGTATGTAATCGGCGAATACGCTGCCAGCTGTTTTGAGTTGCGGCGGTAAAGGCTCTGAGCCGCAGAGGGGCGGTTTCGTTTTCGGCAGCGCAGCCACCGTAGTTCGCGTTGGCACCGAAACGTGGCGCGATGTGCCTGTTCGTGGACGGTTTTATTGTAAGCGCAGGGAACAAGGTACAACGCGCACGCCATTTCCCTCGTATACGCGTCAAGCCTGAAGTAGGCTGAGGCGACAGGGCTTCCCGTCTGCGGTCGCCGTCCACCGGATGCTGAGTGTAATGCACTGGCTGTGAAGAGCAATGGTACTGGATATACGGCGCATGATGGTTGTGTGCGCCACTTTTGTTGGCTGTGCAGGATCAAATATGAAAGGTAAGCGTTCACCCAATCAGTGTGTGCTATATATCAAATTTAAACCTCACCAAGGTGTTTCTTGCAAGTGGCGTTTCTCCACTGCTAAGCTGATACAAATGTTCGTTGTTTATCTGATATCTGGTTAGCGGCTGCTTGGAAGCCAATCTATTCAAACATTCCATGCAGCTATGTCAGATAGCACTTGTACGTAGCACATTACAGTTTGCTATGAGAGTGTATGGTTATCTTTACAAGAGAACACAACATTAACGGAGGGTCAGCTTAGTCATCTAATTCAGTGCTTTCTTTCTTTCTTTTTGCAACGTCGCGGTTTCTAACATTCCTATTGTTTATTTTTCGAAACAGCGCCGAAGATCCAATCTTTCTCGTTCCCTGCGACGCTGAACGTGGGAGAAAGGAGCGGGACAATATGCATCGTGACGGCAGGAGACAAGCCACTCACATTTTCGTGGTTCAAGGACGGGTCTGCGTTGACTACAAATGATAACGTTAAGGTGACAAGTAACGCTGAGTTTTCAAGCCTCAATTTCGGGTCGCTCGAAGTGAATCACACTGGGAACTATACTTGCTCCGTGAGGAACAGTGTGGGATCTGCATCGTTTACTGCTTTTCTCGCCGTCCACTGTAAGTTCATCGTAGCTATCCTTTTCGCGAGCAGTTGCAAAATAAGATAACACGAATGCAAGTACCATCATTTTTTTTTTCAGCACCACCTTCGTGGACGGAAGCTCCAAGTAACAGAGCACTCACTGCAGGAGAAACTGGTAGCATGACGTGCAAAGCACAAGGATTTCCCGGCCCGACTATACGGTGGTTCAAAACAGGTAAGAGTAAGGAAATTTTCGTTTCGTCTTGAAAATACATAGCATCAAATTTGTGAATGCACAATCACCACGACAATGAGGGTAAGTAGGAAACCATTGATTGCACATATCGAGTGCACGGATAGCGTGCCGGCGAGCCAGAGGTCATTGGTATAACATCTAACAAATATATCCCCTTCAGTCAAAGCATACACGTTTGCGGACGCAACTTATTTTTGCCGTTATATACTGTGCAGTAGTTGCAAGGAATAGACAACAAACATTAAGCTTTGAGCAAATTGAACATTCTGCTTCCTTAAAGTACACCCATTTCACTTCTGAGAGATATGTATCGCTTGAGATGACCGCCTTGGTGAAGGCACTACAGTGTTTGGCGGGACGTCTGAAGTGGGGAGTTTCGACAACAATTGGGAAATATTATTTTTTTCCTTTGTTGTGAAGTTTGCGCCCCAATGATTAACCTGTGCATGTAATTTGAGCAGGTGATTCAATATTTTTAATGAAGGAACGTAGCATGACTTACCGTGCAACAAATGTGTATTTAATTACTATGTAATTATGATGGGTCACCATAAAATGCACATAATCATTCCACCACCTTGAATTGCTTTTTATATGGAGTCTCCAGTACCATGGGCATAAAATTATGTAAGTTTTACACATTTATCAAAAGTTTATCGTAATTCCTGACTGAAGGTGGTATTAAAACATAACTTCCACAAAGCCTCGTGCAAGAGCGCTTTACAACATCGATACTGGGAACTGTAAGGTCATAAACGGGTGACAATCTGACAGTGCAGCCACCGAATGTAACTATTTTTTATTCCTACACTGTATTATTTCATAGACAATAGTTATTAAATTTATGTCATAGTTAACAGTTTATCAAAGTAAAGGATATGAAACTTACTCTGCTCATAATTTTCGAAAACAGATGCAGTTGCTGACGTTCAATTGGAACACGATGATGGCACGTTCAAGATTGTGGCCGCCAAGAAGGAACACCAGGGGACCTACAAGTGCGTCGCAGACAACGGCATAGGAACTCCAATATCAAGAACAGTGCGCCTGGAAGTTAAATGTAGGTTAAGTAGCGAGAAGCTCAGCAAATGCTGATTAAAAATCAGAAACAAAAGTCACAGTTTGAATCGAGCTCATTTCCTAGGCGTACGAGGCCGTAGTTCCCTGTTTTTTCGATGAGTGGCGCTAGGCACCCACGATAGACGTACGTCAGCACACATAAGCGACCGTATACATGCCGCCCTATCGCGACGCCATAGCCTCCTTGCCACCATAGCCGACACAGACCGCGACTCCTACCCGCACTACAACTTGAGACAGAAGCACGGGCTGACGCGCTACCAATGAAGTCACGGTGCTACGAACATCACGGCCTGCACGCTGTAGCGTTCTTGGCCACCATGGTTTTGTATAGCAACGCAGCAGGTAAGCTTTCTTGGTGTAACACCTGCGTCAAAGATCGTTTAGATGGCAACCACAAGCCATCAACGCGAACGGTGAACTTTCCCTTTCCGTAACTTCTGCGTCTTGTTTTCAGAGAAGCCGAAGCTACAACCTCTGGTGTTCCCACGCAGCCGGATTCGTGTGGGCGAAAGTGCCAGTGCGTTGTGTGCTTTGGTGGCCGGCGACCACGACGTGAAATTCAGGTGGTTTAAGGAAAACGTCGAGATAGGTGGTGCCGTGCCTAATGTGAAAGTGAAGAATGACAAGAAGGTGTCCGTGCTAACCGTCGAGCCCGCCACCATCCAAAGTGCCGGCAACTACACCTGCACGGCGGAGAACAATTATGGCACCGATGCCAACTCTGCGACGTTAGTCGTCGAAGGTAAGTCACGTCTCCTGCTGTCATTGTTGAGGCTCTTATTCTTCTTATTTTTAATGGCCTCACAATAACCAATGTCCTTGTTGAAGGCGTTGCATGTGCATGACGGCTGCTGATATATTCAGGGGCGTCCGCCATAAGAAGTGGTGCCGCTTTCTCTCGCAGAAGAGGGACGTTCCGGCTGTACTCATACCTATTATCATTTGAACTGTTACAAAAATTATGTGGTTTTGCGTGCCAAAACCACGATTTGATTATCAGGCACGCCGTAGTGAGATCTCCGGAATAATTTAGACCGCCTGGGGTTATTTAACGTGCTTCTAAATCTAAGTACACGGGTGTTTTCGCGTTTCGCCCCGATCGAAATGCGGCCGCCGTGGCCGGAATTCGATCCCGCGACCTCGTGCTTAGCAGCCCGACACCATAGCCACTAAGCAACCACGGCGGGTGTTAATATTCGTATCGAGACACAACATGAATCGCTAGCTGTGCAAAGGAAAGTGCGACCAGTGACGGTCAAGCTCAAATGGTGACGCTCTAAATTACGAAGACATGTGGACACCTTGAAAGTAAGAAAGAAAGAAAACACGAACCAGGAGCCCTCGAACCGCTAAGCACACCGACAACAATGCCTCTTCCCGCATGGACAGTTGGATATTATTGACAATCCATCAAGCGCCGAGGCTTTCAAGTAGAAATTACGATTCCGTTTTCATTTCACTATCACTACATATTAGCAGTACTGCGTCAGAAGAGAACAAAAGAACTCAATTATTTCGTAAGACAGAACGAAGCTGGCCAGAAAACTCCCGTACACTTGATGAACATGGAAATTAAATAGATCATTCGAATACACTTTAACAAACGAAATCACTGTAGTGCATTAAGTAAGTGACTTCAATGCGTAGGCCTTGTGTCGCATGTCCACACTTATTGCATAATATCACAACATTAAATAGCTTATTTTGTCTTTTCTTACAGCCATTCCGCAATGGATAGCAGAACCGAAAGACGCGTCAGTCACTGCTGGACAAGCGCTTCGAATAGAGTGCTCTGCGTCTGGATTTCCAGTACCTAATGTATCTTGGCGAAGAATAGGTAGGAGGTTGTTGAAGAAAAACTAGTGTGTGGCATTTTGGCTGTATAAGCTAAAAGAATTTACTTTGTCGCAGAACCTGGCAAGGACGCCAGCAAGACATCAATAGCCACTGGAAGCGGCTCAACAGCATTGATAGCGCCAAAAACTACCAAGGATACCGAAGGAAAATACATTTGCGAAGCGGACAACAGCATTGGCGCGGCCCTGAAGAAAATCGTGTTCGTTAAAGTCAAGCGTAAGAGTCCTAAAATGTTTCATGTGCCGCACATGGTACACTCACGATGACCTAAAAATCATTTTCAGTGGCAGCTCAAAATCGTGGAGGCTGAGTTCCAGCAACCACGAAAGGGCTAGCATGTGGGAAGGAAAAAATAAATGGTAGCTCACGGAGCATAAGGGTAGCACATATAGCCGTGGCTCCTCCTAAGTGACCACAGTGCCAGACCACCAGCAAACTGCTATCTTCGGCATAAAGAATGAATCACTCCCTGCCACCACAATGGCCACGAAGGAAGCATTTGCCGTCCTACTTCCGCATTACAATTCTACTCGGACGTCTGAGTTTTAAAATCATCCCTCGCGTTTCAGCATGAATTCTAGTTCACCGTATCGACAAAACGGGGCGCCAGTTGTCTGCGAAAGCGTCGCAACGAAAAGCGCTCGCAGCGCCACTACCGGCCATGTAACATTGCTCGCGGAGATGGAGCACGAAGAAGCTGCGATGTCACGAGAAGACAAGTCATGAAACCCGAACGTTCATTTCGCGCGCAAAGTGCCTGCTTTGAAGGTTTGCGCGCCGGCATCGAGACGATGTACTAAGCTGCATCAGTACATACACAACTATGGAAGCGGGATACGCCTTCGTTTTCTTCTGCGGCGTCCTACCATGTCTAAACCTCGTCGCAAGTCTCGGTGAGTACTAGTGCCTACTTATGTTTACATTAACGCATGATAATGCGCACTGGCCAAAATATACGCCATATAGTACACTATTCTAAGTATTTCATAAGTAACCACACACTTCGGTCTTGGATCGAAAGCAAGTACGCCACCAACGGAGAGAGAAAATTGCATTCGCTTCGCTCTCTGTTTTTGTCGACAGATGCCCCGAAGATACAGCCTTTCTCTTTCAATAACAAAGTGCGCATTGGAGGACGTGCGATAGCAACGTGCACCATAATGACGAACGCAGCGCCCGTCACGTTCACATGGTCTAAGGACGGCGCTCGCCTACAGGAGACGAACGGCATGTCCATACAGGAGACAAAGCTCGTTTCTCTGCTCGTCATACAACGCACGGAATCGTCAAGCCGCGGGAATTACACATGTCGGGCCTCCAACTTGTTGGGGGCCGATGAGCACACGGCAGAATTAATAGTTGAAGGTAAGTGGTCCACATGTCCAACTGTTTCGTTACGTATCTTCATCCACAAGGTGCACATTCCAACTCAAATTTCCCCAGCTATACAAAAAAAGAAAACTCGCACTTTCAGCATTTTTCTTTTACTCATGAGGGCAAATCCTCGCATCAGTCATGTACAAAACAACTTTATAATCGGTCTACCCTGAATGTGTGGTTGAAGTCCCAAAGCTTCTGACACTGCCTAAACATAGGACTTCATTCGTAGTAACCATTGCCGTAATGGGTCAGAACGCCTGTTCTCACTAATCGAAAACCAAGATACAGACAGCGCTTGGAGTCTTGAACCACAGACTTGTTTGTTGCCCATGTCGCATTCAGTAACATTGCAAGTCGCCGACTGAAACTTCACTGTGTCTCTTTATGTGCACAACATAATCCTCTTGGCACTGCACATTTCAATCCGAAAAAACCTTTTCTATATCCCACAGTACAAGCTGAAAGTGCCGAAAATTTCCATGCACCCAGGCACAAGTCACACCTCGCGAGTACCCGCCTCAGCTACGGCAGTGAAATGCGTTGTTTGGCACGCGTTTTAACTTCCGCGTCAAAGGGAAAGCAGGCCTTTGGTGACAACGATAATCATCCATACCAGTAATAAACGCAATCGTGACAGACCACTGCAATTCTTTTTTTCGCCACTGCAGATACTCCCTACTATGTAAACGAACACCTTGATAGCTACTCTCGTCGTTTGCATATGCGCTCACAAGCGGCTCGATTCATAGTTGTTACATATGATCATTTTAATGTTCACCACAGCTCCACCCGTGTGGATAAATGAACCCGGAGACGTGTCTGCCGTAAGTGGCTCGAACGTCACCGTGCAGTGCACGGCCAGTGGATCACCGCCTCCAAAAATAACGTGGACAAGAACCAAAGGTATGCGAATTGAATATCAACTATGTGCACCATGAATGGAACACGCTGCATTTCATTTCCACTAACAATATCTTTCCAGATGGCGGTTCAGCTATACTACAAGCGGAAAACGGCCTACTCTTCATCCACAACGTCCGCGTATCTGAAGCCGGCACTTATTCTTGCAGAGCCGAGAACGGTGTTGGTCCAGCCATAGAGAAGTCGGTTCGAGTCACCATAAGCGGTACACTGTCTCTTCCTTCGATTACAGAAATGCACGAAATCAAAGTTACTCTATATACTCTTTAGGTGTACAGTTACACTGTTGCGACAGGTTTAGAGGCACTAGGGACGTTTATAACTGGCGCAAACTACCCTTCCTTCAAACAAGTGCAAAGTGGCGTCACCTATGCATCAAACCACGTAACTGGATGAACCATCTACATTCGCTCAAACCACAGAAAGTTCACAGTGTAGTCCGCTGTGCTACCGACATGTGGCGCAGCGTCCCTGTACAGCGCGTATCGTCTACCGCCGTCCCAACTAACGTCAGAAGCGAAGCTACGCTACACCCGCCATTCGGCTAGTTATGACGTCTATGGAGAACCAGGCCTCCAGTACAGAACGAACCTGTCGAAATACTGAGCTCTAGAAGATGAACCGTTCTAAAAGGACCGCAGTACAATGGCGTGCGACACCCTGCGCGCAATGGTTAATCGTCACAGCTGCGTTGCTAACATCAGTGGCCGCAGGTAAGCGCTCTGCTGTCAGTTCATCGACAGTCGAAGTTTACAGAGGCTTCTTCTCGATGCTGTACAAGATGTTCACATTTTTACAGAGCCGCCAAAGGTGAATCCTTTCTCGTTCACCAAGACGCTTTCCGAAGGGCAGAGCACAGCAGTTACATGTACCGTCACGGAGGGCTCCAAGCCCGTGCAGCTTCAGTGGCTCAAAGACGGACACGAAGTCGTCAGCAGCGGTGCTGTGAAACTGATCAAGCATGAAACGATAGTGGTGCTCTCCATCGAGCCAGTCAAAGTCGCAGATTCCGGAAACTACACCTGTGTGGCTCGGAACAAACACGGATACGACCGCTACACGTCAGCGCTGCAAGTCAATGGTAAGAAGAGAATATATTTGCGTTGCGAAACCAGTAAGCCGGCGTTTGTCACAGCATGACAAAGTAAGCATAAGTAAGCAACAACAACGAATCACTTATTGAAGACGATACAAGATACTAAAGTCTGGACAAGTAAACAATAATCATTCTTAATCCACATTAGAGTATAGCTAGAATGAAAATCTTTAGGGCTAGCCTAAAGGTGTATAATCTCGATGTTGATATATGAAAACGGCGTTTGTTCCCATGTGTAGACATACACGAGGATGTAGCACAAAGGTTAAGGAGCGAGTATATGTTCGCGCTCCTAAAGTTTAGAGCCAGAGGGATCGAGTAAACTGGCTATAAAAATATGCCCAAATCGCTGCTAACTCCCGGCTGGATCCGTTTTTTTAACGGAGTCTTCATCTTGGCGGCCAATCACTGAACTTCTTTGCTCTGTTCGTTTTCTAAAGTAATAATTTACAGCGTACTCGTAAGCGTATACTTCCTGGGACAGTCTCGAATAGCATATAACACTATGCTAGCTGTCTTTCAAGTCATAAAATAGCGCTATACAGAGTTTGTGTACTAGTTTTGTCGTGATGACAAGCAACATGGCACGGGGAAACGAATTAAGCGCATTTAGCATTCAGGTTCATTGCAAATTTAGTGTTAGGGATGCAATCGCAGGGACTTGCAATGGATAAACGTTCAATGTCAAGCAGAGTACCCGAGTTGAACAAAACCAGCCAGCGCTATTTCCGTCCTCATGACGTGTGCTCACCACTCGGAGCAAAGGCATAAATGATTAAGATATCGAGCTCAGACCAAAACACTAATGGGACTGCAATGATCGAACAAGAAGGTACGTGGTTTGCACTTACCCGCGCTTTATTTTATACAGGCACTGCAACACTTTCATTCACGATTTCCTGTGCTTTAGTCTTTAGCAACTTTGCGTGTGCAAGTTTGATCTCGGACACTTCCGGGTGAGGTACTGGAGATGAAACTATTGTAATCACAGTAGGCACGTGCATTTGAGCTAAGTGCGTTTTGCAGCGACTAACGGGGTCGGAGAGCAAAAACACAGGCATATCTTCTAGAGTTAATGCTGCCCTCATCCCTTTTCTACAAAGTATTTGAGTTTTTCTGGGATAAAAAAAAATTGTATCCTCGCAAACGAATGTACAGTGACGTCAGGAGCCCACAAGTAGAGAACTAATAGAGTACTTTCGTCCTTTCTGGCGAAGCTACTCAATCTTTGCCTGCAATAATTTGCGGCTTAAACAGCTATTCTGTGGCAATGAGGAGATCACGGCGATTATGAAATCCCTCGCACTTTCGAGCCCCGGCAGACGCACGGCACAAGATCTACCTGTGTGACGTCGAGGTGTGGAGAAGGCCTCGACAATGGGGCTTCCACGCAGCTGTTAAGGGGCAACATAGATCTCAAATGTTTGACACTGCAAAAATTAATTGTGTGCACTATTTCTATGACTTTATATGCTCAATCTCTCTCGGTTTTTCGGTTTTTGTTAGGCTGACTGTTGTTGAGCTACTCTTGTATGTATGGAAATACGTATGCGTCCCTGTATTGCGGACCACTTGTGCACATACGCCCTTCTGTATTTGGCTGAATAATTTCAGCCAGTGCCTACTTATTTATCCAAATATTGCACTATGAGCAGCCCCCGCCGCCACAAGGGCCGACACATTCCTACCGTTCACGTTTCACAAGCATTTCCAAATGAACGCGTAATGATTCCTCTTGAGTACCGCCATTTCGCTTGTATTAGAGACAGAGAAAACAAAAGAGGCTATCAATTCTCAAATTCTTTTGTTTCTTGTCTTCCTACCCTTGCAACAGCGCCACCCAAATGGGATGTGGAACCACAGGATGTAGTGCTCAAACGGGGAGAGACGTTGGAACTTCACTGCAAAGCTGTGGGCTACCCAGCACCTGAAATAAGGTGGCTTAAAGAAGGTGAGTGTCCAACATTAGCAGAGTGAAAAAGAAATTTCGAGTTGACGCGGACTGTAATGGTCGGCCGTTTTGCTGTGAAACTTCAAAACACAAGTAAATCAGTGAAGTCGTCGAACGGGGAACACGATTTGCAGACTACTTGACTAAGAATGCAATAACAGCCTAAAGCAATTATCCAATGAAGATAAATGTCGTGAATGAAATTACACCTAAGCCACAATACGTTTTCTTGCTCACGTGTGCCCATTTACGGTAGATAACTTCAACCACCGAATTGTTATGGCAACACTGTCCGCAACACCAAACTCCCATCTTTCTAAGAAAAATACGACGGTATATATCACGTAAACGTTTAGTCTGCGTCAATCTCAGCAACAATAGCTATCTAACGGGAACAAGAAAATGCGTACATGCGAATGATACATTGGAAGTGCAGTTAAGTAGAATTTGAAGTAACTACAGCAGTATCGTGTACGTGCACAAGGACCGTGCGGCTCGCATCCGACGACTGCACTGTTCGTTTAATTTATAGCTCTAATGCAACAATATTATAACGCAGCAATCCCTCTGAATATCAGGCACATTTAACTGCGTTTATGAGTACGTCATACCTGTGCCAATGAATTCCTGTGCTTGTAGCGTAACGACGCTTTAAGACCAGTCACAAAATTTTAGCCAATAAGAGCATTGAGCACCACGTATTTATACAAACTCACGTGTCGTGACTCCAACTTGAAACACCGACAGGTACAGAGTTGAAGAGGCCTTCAGAGAACAAAGCCCAAGTCCTGCAGAACGGAACGCTGGTCATCAGCAACGCAACGGGCCATGACAGCGGCAAATACTCTTGCCTGGCATCCAACGGAATCGGCGCTGCCTTGACGAAAACAGTGTCCTTGCTCGTCAAGAGTAAGCCTGCATTCCGATCTTACAACAACCATCACATGTCATCCAGCAACTACACCGTCAGCGCGCTTTCAAGGCCTTTTTTTTTTTTTTTTTCAAGCCTCGAAGCTCCAATTTTAGCACATTCTCGCTGTACCCACCTGCAAACACTTGTTACACAGTGCTGGCGAACTTAAGCGTCCTTCCGCGACGCGGCGCCACGATCCTGTGTCGTCTACGAGCTATGGGACCGGCACCACAAAAACGCTCCCAGGGTTCTCGCGTAACGCCGAGATGCGCGCATGGCGAACGGGTGGCGACACGGGACCCTGGAGCCGCGAAGGGCTTTTGTTTTTGCGCCCCCCTTGCGATGCTGCTGCTCGCGCACGCATGGAAACCGGGTCTCCCCGTGACGGACTGCACGGTTGCGCGATGATCCCGGTTACGCAGAGCGCGTGAGCACGTCCCGTCGACCGCAACGATGTTCCTCCAAGTGCGGCTGCTAGGCCTCTGGACCGTCCTGGCGTCCACTGCCATCGCCAGAAAGCAAGGCACGTATGCATAGCGGTCAATGTGCTTCTTCTTCAGTGCTCGTCGATTACGATCTTTTGCCGCAAGCAGCTTCTGCTCTTTCCATGGAGATAAATTCATCTAGCTCGAGCGCAGTGGTTTAAACTAGAAACACTGACATCTCGGAAAGTACGTATACAACTGTCACCGTCACTAATCCAGGATGCTAGCAAATGATCAGGCTGCCTGTGAGCGACAAGAAAATTATCTTCTGTGCCGTAACAAAAATATTAACAAAAATTTCGTCCATTCGAAATACGTTCTTGTGCATGTGCCTTACATATACCTATAGAGCACGAAATCATGCAAGTCAACAGATCAAGATAGAGCATATGCGCAGCAACGAGTTGAAAATTTGTTCTAAATTGACGCTCTGTTACAGACGCGCCAAAGATCCAGCCATTCCAATTACCGGCCCGTGTGAAAGCCGGTGACAAGGTGATCGCCACGTGCAATCTTGCGTCGGGAACACCACCTGTCACCTTTTCATGGCATAAGGATGGCAGCGACGTCACAAGTTTCTCTAAGGATATCAGCTATGGCAGCAACATTGTGTCCGTCTTGGCTATTTCTTCGGTGTCGCTGGACTCGCAGGGTAACTACACCTGCACGGCAACAAACACCTACGGCAGCGACTCGCATACAGTTCAGCTCAAGGTGGACAGTAAGTGCGCAGGGTCCTTCCTTTTGTTTTTACTTATCGCTTAGCTCAAATGATAACACGAAAAAAGCGCTTGTACGCTGTATACATAATGTTAAATTACCCATGTTCAGCTCAAACGAAAGCAGTACAACCACGTCAATTTTGAAAACTTACAACAGTCTTTAACGCCCGTTCTGAAGACTATAATTTCCGCTGAAAGGCTGACAGAAAATAGTTTTATGATGCATTTGGACAGGACCGTGCGCACAGGAGGGAGACTAAGTGGAAGCGGTAGACTGTCTACTGGATGTGTGACCTTTGTAGTAGCCTGCGCATTTACCACTAACTTTTTCCTGTGTAAATAGTTACACATACGTTTGTACGTCGGGGTTCCTCTTCGTAACATTTGGTGGGGGTGCGGGGTTCAATAGGTTTAATCTGTAATACAAACCTTACTAAATATACGTATCTAAACATTTGCTAAAAATGAGGTATAGTAAACAGTGCAAGTAATGATCGTAAAATGCTCTCCAGACTACCACATTAAATGTCACCGTTCCTTGTTTTTGACACCGCAGTACTTGTCGGGGTAGGGACGCGTTCAGATCATTTCTCGAAAGTTGTCGTCTTTGTGTACGTATACACACAGAGTAAAATTCTTAGCACGTTTTGTACAACTTTTTGATAGTGCCGCCAGTCTGGATTGTGGAACCCAATGATGCGTTTGGAACTGTCGGAGGAATGCTGAACATCACATGTGTGGCATCCGGATCGCCGGAACCGACGATCACTTGGAAGAAATTGGCGGGTGAGTGATTATCCGGTCTTTCACTGTCTCCCAGCGAGAAATGATCACGTCCAAGCCATGAAAACTGTATAATCCACGTCAATCGAAGCCGTGTCGCAATCGATATGAAATTTCTTGCTACTTTTCATTGCAGATAAAAACTCACTCGAGACGTGGAAGCAGCCTGTCGTCTCCCTCTTTCCGCTCACAGAAGCTCATCGAGGAAAATACACGTGCGATGCAAATAACGACATCGGAGGGCGGCTTACCAAAACTATTTCGGTATCCGTCAGAGGTAAGCGCTTGTTTGGCGAAAACGAATAACCCGCTGTCTTTCAATATGCAGCCCCCAGAGCGAAAAACTTCGTCAGCTGGCGCCACACTTTCCATTTATACACCGACGATGTCGGGCCTTGCGTGCCAAAAGGGACCTCGTGGTTAAAATAACTTCACAGGCAACAAAATCCCGTTAGTCGGCGTCAGTGACGCCGGCATCCACCATGTGGCGCCAAAAGTCCATGCGGTGGGCTTTACACTGCAAACGAAGAAGACATGTCGGCGTCCATGCGCCGACTTGCCCGAAAGCCCGCACCGAGCTTGGATTAAGAGCGGATTACTCGCCGTAGCTTCGGCCTCCAGCTGTGCAAATGCGCTTTCCCGTGCGGTGAAGCCTTCCCACCACTAAAGCAGTTGTGATGGCACGCTATGAGGTTTCAACCGGCGCAATGCGGATGGTATTTGCGCTTACAATTTCGGCGCTGAGCGGAGCCGCGTCACATCAAGGTAAGCTTCACTTCATGTTCCGTAACGTGCACTTGTTTTGGCGTTATGACAAAAAGTATGGTCGCTGCGTAGTCGGTAGCAACGCACGCATGGTCACATGTCGTGCGTGGTAAAACAGCGTGGGGAGAGCAGACTTTCAACACGATCTGCCACCTCGCCAGCAGACCTAAAGTAGCACAACAGCTCAACGTAGTCTTAGCGCCGAGTTCGGCATGCATGTTCCTAAATACCAGAGGTTAAAAGCTTGCTAAGATGATCTCGGAGACAAGGACATGTGCGTGTATAACAAGTGTATTTACTTTCCAGAACCGCCAGTCATTCAGCCATTGGTGCTCCCCTCCGACGTTGTGACTGGCGTCAGCACCAAACTCTTCTGCAACGTGCAAAGCGGAACGCGGCCGCTGGCGTTTTCTTGGATTAAAGACGGTGCTCCCGTACGAGAAGCAATATCGTCGCAGGACGATTTCTCGGCATTGAGCATAGACCCGGTGACAGCTGCAAGCGCAGGAAATTACACCTGCGTGGTGAGCAACGCAGCGGGTACAGACCGATACACATCAACGCTGGAAGTGAAGCGTAAGTGTGCTCCAAACCGCATTGTTTTCCTCATGCTAATTATCTATAAGTTAGTGCAAAATCAGGAGATGCTATCTACTTATAACAGCAACGCTTCATTTCGTTTAACTATGTCGGCGTGTTATAAACGACTCGCCGTCCCCGAACAAAGTGATGGTAACGTTGTTTGAAAGACACTACGCTCACGGGCGTTATCGGCACCTGCGAAATTGTCTAAATTGCCTGACCGAAACAACTTAGAAGAAAGCGTTGGTCATCTTCATCTCACTAATGCCTAGATGACAGAGTGGGTGCACCCTAAATACGAGATGCCCAGCGAAAGTTCCTAACTATGTGCCATCTTGGAAACGTCCGCAAGCGTTCACGGCTTACAACGTTTAGAAGTCGGACGTAAGATCACAGCCACAGAATACAACCATAACTAAATTATCGCGTAGTCCTCGAGATAGAAAGAATGTGGGAAAACACATGAAGAAGAAAGAAGAAATAAAAACAGAGAAACGCTGCTGAGTACATGTTACCTAAAGCAGGCGTACAAACACGAACACAAGTAGGAGCAAAAAGCACAACACAAGCTTGTGTCCGTATCTTCACGCCTTCACTCTTTAACTCGAATCGCTACCAACTTGCTTTCAGTCATACAAAGTCGCGTAGGGTCAGCGTGCGTCCTAGAGGATACCTGTTTACTGCGGGTGATCATATCCAGGTATCCTACCTGGTACCAACAGTGAACGGACTTTGGAAAACTATTGCAACTACTGCCCTGTTTACGATCGTCTCTCCTGATGTTCAATTTGCAGAGCCTCCACAATGGATCGACGAACCCCGCGACGTTTCCACTGCCGAAGGTGCCCAGGTGCAGGTTAGGTGCTCTGCGGCGGGGCGCCCACAGCCCGCCGTTACGTGGAGCCGATGTGTCTCCGGAGGTGAGCCGAAGTGAACATCGACATGAGCATGCCCTCACTTACCGCGTCTGCTAGGCATCGTTGTTAAACGGGCAGAGCTGTAAGAAGGAATGCATTGCTCGCACCACTTCTGAAGAGTACACTATACTGCTTACCACTACGAAATACAAAGAGAGAGGTCTGGCTACTATTCGCAGTATTCAGCTTCGAAGGAAAGCCTGCAGAGTTTTCATTACGTTCACTATATCGTTTAATATTGGCTTTACGATACCGTTTTATCGCAGAGTTCCCACTAATTTCGCACTGTAAATACAGAACTGTATAGTGTCATAGTAATTGCGCAATAAAACGAAAGAGATAGAGAAATAAACGCCGCTCTCTACTATTTCGTCACGTGCTGTGTTGCGGAATACTGACGAAACCGAACACCACCCCATAGCATGCGATGCGTACGGCAAGAATTACCCGTCCGGTTCACAAGGAGATGCACACATTCTCTATTGCTCGTACTTTACCACCGTTCAATAACTTAGCAAGGAGAGATTCTTCATCTAAGGCTACCGAGCAACGCAGCATTCTGTTCTTCATATGGCGTTAGGGCGGTTGACAGAGGCCCACATCAAGGAGAAAGGAAGCCGCGTCGAGAAACCTTCAAAAAAGAAAACAACGCAGGGTAGAATTTTCGCGAAGTTGGAAGAATCGCGCGGGGCTCTGGCGATGACGGGCGCTAGAGAACGACATAGCGGAAGGAGATGAGCACAAAGCTAAGACGAACAAGAAACGGGGGACGCGGGCGCGAGAGACGCCGGAAGTCGGCCGGTTCCGCACGGTGGCCATCGCTCCGCCACGGCGTGCAGCTGGTCATCCTTGACCCTGGCCGCTTACGGCAAGTGCTTCGTGCCGTGCCCTCCTCTACGGAGAGCAGTGAAAGCGGGGTGGAGTCGCGGTGGAGACGCCGCGGGACAGGAAACCACTCGCCCCGTCTCCAATGTCGCGGAACGAGGGGCACCGCCCCGAACTATAGCCAGCGCTCTTCCTGTCCGTAGCGAGCGTGCGTATGCATGAAGCGCCGCAAGCCACGGGAAAGGCACACACGTGCCTATGACCTGTTTGTACAGTGCCGCGTGGAGAAGACACCTGTTCGAGGAGCTCCTCGTCAGGGGGTATACCTTGTTGCTTCCGTGATCCCTGCCGTATGAAAGCGGTGGCGTTAGACGAGGCGTGCCAGGAAGGAAGAAGCTGCGCTATTAAACGTTATCCATGACTTTCCATCTGATCGCCTGTGAGTGTGCGTGCGAGCATACGCCTTTCCGCCATAAAGTGACAATTCCCCTGTAAATTAGGACCCTTAATTAGACCTAATCAGTTTGTATTGATCCAGAACTTGAAGCTGAAAAACATCTTTCTTTCTTTAATTATCAGCATAAGCGGAATGTACGCTAGTATATAATGCATATTTCTTAAGTACAGCCATGAGCAATAGAGCTTTACCTTATCTTGAAAGAAAGATTACTCGCGACGTGCGGCTTCGAACCAAACTTAATTGTGAATCTGCATCAAGTAGATTTCCCATTGAGCATTAGATACGTAGGATAAAATGGGTTTTAATCAATTTACCCTACCTACCAGTAATGAGGAATCACTAAGCCTCTGGCTACTTAAATTAACATTTATGCAAAGTAAACTTGGTTTAAAATGTAAAAAAGAACACGATAGAGCGCACAGAACTCACACTTACAGGAGTTACAGAAGCAACATTGATCATTAGGTTTCTCAATAACCTTTCAAGTTAGGCTCATGCGGGTATCACAGTTTAAATTGAAATTAAATTCTGGGGTTTTATGTGCAATATAAAGCACGATGTGATAATGAGGCATGTCCGCGTAAAGGGGGCTGCGAATTATTTTTGACTATACCTGGGGTCATTCAACGTGAACCTAAATCCAAGAACATGAGCATTTTTTGCATTTCGTCCCTATCGAAATGCGGCCGCCGTGGCTGGGATTGAACCCGAGACCTCGATCTGAGCGTCGCAGCGACTTAACCACTAAGCTACCACGGCGAATCCAACTCAAATTCGGATGCTGATTTCCCTACCTTTGGCAGGAGTGCAGACGAACCAATGTTCAGCAACGGCAGACCAAAAAGTGCGTAATGACAGTTTCCAGAGGATTACGCGTGAATAATGAACTGTTTCGCCACGCCTCGGAGGCGTCATTGCACCATTTCTGTATAACCCTGAAGCGGCCAACTTTTTTTGTGCAGGCAAGCGCAGCCTGGTCTGCGGTGACTCCGAGACACCGGTACCCGTCAGGACCAGCAACGGGAGCGTCTCGTTCGCGCCCGTTACGAAAAAGGACGAGGGGAGGTACGCCTGTTTCGTGGACAACGGCGTCGGAAAGCCGCTTAGGAAAGTGATCCGCGTGGCCGTCAACGGTAAGCAGATACGTCGGACACCCCATCGCCTCCAGAAGCCCCCAAAAAAACTCGGGAAGCAAGACGCGCGGCTTCCCTTCCGCAGCCCCGTTCAGCCTTCGGCTTCAGCGAAGCCATGCGACGGGGAAGAAAAAAAAAAAAAAAAGCTCGCGGGTCTTGCCAGCACGACAGTGCTTGCGCTCTTGCACGATCGGGACATCGCCTTTAACTATTGGCACCACATTTAATAGAGCCATAAGATATAAGGCGTCCAACACAAGGCAGTGTCAGAGACGACAAGGAGGACTCGGTAACGATGATAAAGAACGTAAGGTTCTGCTTGCAATGTGCGCTTAAATTTCAACACAAGACTATTTCTGCATTTTTGCTCACTTCTCAGTGCGGCTGCTTTCAATACCGGAGATGGGTACTGAGGGGCTGACTAGAAAGCCGCCTTACTTTTTTTTAATTAATGTTATTTGTTAGAGTTAACAGTGTGGTTGGGTGAGATCAATTATTTATGGTCGCCTGAACAAGGTCGATTGATTTTTATAGCCTGGTGGTTCTTCGGGAAATCAAAACACACGTTACGAATCGCACCTGACACGAACAGTTTCCTTCCGAACATTAAAGCGCATGATAGTAAGCAACGCCAGAGCAAACTTATGGTTTGTCTATTGCCATTGTCACGCTTTTTAACCATTTACGTTAGAAGAAGCTCATAAATAAAAAAAAAACATATGCGGATCCCACGCGCTGTGGGAATATCGATGTAAGCGAAGATTACTATGCTGTTTGCTTTCATTGACGATAATTAGCGGTGATGTTGACGGCGAACGTGCAATTTCTTCAGCGTTTAGTCCAATACGAGAGTGGTGAGTTGATGTTAAACGTTACTTTGCGTGCAACACTGCTGTTTGTCTACGTAGGATACAGAACACACAGTGATACGTGTTTGCTTGAGGCGTTGTTGTGCGCCATTGTTCATAATATCTGGGAGGGTTGATTGATTGATTGATGTTTGAGGTTTAATGGCGCAAGGGCGAGGTATGGCCAAAGAGCGAGGATTGGGAGGGTTGAGCATTATCATTGCTTCACATGGAACATCGCATCCAGGCAGAAGTGTTAAGAGGAAGCTTTAGCTCGGGCCCAACTCCGACGCGGCCTATTCAAATACATGTAAAACGCAAAAACGTTTTTCTGAGATAACCCCTGGACCGATTTTGATGAAGTTTGTTGCATTTGAGAGAGAAAGTTAAATTCCAGTGACTGTTGGAAGCGGAATTTCGATTTAGGTCCTGGATCTTGTGAAAAGAATTTTCAAAAATTCGGAAGTTCGAAAGAAATAGAAGAACGAAGTTTACAAATTCATAACTCTGCATCAAAAGCAGATATCGCGGTTCTGTAAACGGCATCCATGAGACTATTGAAAGCGGACAAAGTTGATATGTCATTTTATATCTTACGTGAATTCGTTACGTTGTTTACAATGGTACTGCAAAAGCTGTATTCTCATACTACTGAATCTTTTTTAGATTCATGTATAGCATATCAATTTTGTCCGCTTTAGATGTACTATTAGATGCGATTCAAAGAATTGTATTATCGTTTTTCGTTTTAGAGTTACAGAGTTGTAAACTTGATAGTTTCTTTTTTTGAAAATTTGCGCTATTTGTCACATTTTAATAAAAAATTAAGGACCTAAATCAAAAATTCGAAACCAACAGTCACTAGATTTTAAGTTTTTCTTTTAAAAGCAACAAACCTCGTCAAATTTGGTGCAGTGGTTGCCGAGAGAAACGAATTCTCCTTTTACATGTATTTAGATAGGAGCACCCGAGCTAAAGCTTCCTCTTAAACTTTATTTGAATTATGGGGCTGTACGGTGCCAAAACCACGATCCGATTATGAGGCACGCCATAATGGCGGACTCCGGATTAATTTTGACATCCTGGTGTTCTTTAGCGCGCATCTAAATCGAAGTGCACATCTAAATAGAAAGTGCACTAGCGTTTTTGTATTTCGCTCCCGTCGAAATGCGGCTGCCACGGTCCGGACTGAACCCGCGACCTCCAGCAATGCCATAGCCATCAAGCAACTGCGGCGGCCACATAAGTGGTGATTTGACGTGTGACCGCTTCTGTAGTGTCGCCTAGACCCTACGGCGTTTTAATGCGGCTTTACGTCTGGACTCCCTGCGTCAGTTGTCCGCTTGACAAATTTACGTGGTGTTCATTTTTCAGAAACAGCAGAAGTACACCCTACCTTCAACTTGCCCGCAACCACTGTTTCTTTGCCTTCTCACACCATGTTTTCCCCCTCCCGCCCTCTCTCCCTGTAAGGGAACCCATTCTCTCCCTCCACCCTCACCCCCCTCCTCGATACAGTTCTCCATACAGGCCCCCTCTGAACTTGCACGTTAGTAGAAAGGTAAACGCTGCAGTTTCTGCAACGCTTTTGAGGGGGGCCACAGATACGGATAATTACAGCTGTCAAGAGGCTAAAGTAGCGACACCTAGGGTGCTCCAGAGGCCATTGTGCACATTCCACGCGTTGGAAACGTCCAAGCGGAATTTCTCGCGTCGACGTTCCGTTCTGCCACGCTCCAGCCATGTATGTACAACATTCTGAACCCCCCCCCCCCCCCCACCCTCCCCGACGCGGTGGACAAGAAAGCGGCAGCAGCGTAAAAATTCAAGGGAAAGGCAAAGAAAGCTTCGCTTTAAAATAAGCCTTCAAAAAAAAAAAAAGGAAACGGGAACTGGCCAGCCCCTGCCTGAAGACTCTTTTTACTCGCTCTGCGTCCGTCCCTCGGTGCGCACGTGCGTGGTTTCCTTGAATCTGCTTAACCTGTTCCCGCTAAGGCGGGCTATGCCTTAAGTTTTACAGTGCGGAGCCATGCAGGTGGTTTCTCTCGAATGCCGACCAACGTCTCAGCACATGCGATACAAGCCATGTTCTACCACGATTCTTTCTTCGCGATCCCAAATCTGTACCGAGCTTGTGCACCCACACCGACATTAAATAAAGTTTTATCACAAATGTCATACAATCTCACGTCTCCTTCTTCATCTCCAAACGGAGGTCGCAACTAATGTTTACCCTTTAAGTGCATGAAACTGTTTTGTATCTCGAGTGCTTTTCGTTGATTGTACGAACGAAAATTCTTCCGTTACTTTCCTCTGTTTGCACTGCATTGTTCGAGAAGTTTACCGTATACAAGGTCAACACCAAAAAAAAATAAAAGAAAGAAGGAATACGCCTTCAGACCTCACTGTGTTTTTTATGCTGACTGTTCGATGTCGCCTCGGTCTCACTACACATGACGCACGCTTCCCGATCATGAGATAACTGGATTCTTTCGGGAAGCTTAGCGTTTGCGTCGCTCACTCCGTTTCCTCGATTTCTACAAAGAACTCCTAGCGCCACACTTCAGCATAAATTAAAACAGTAGCAAAATTGCAGATTTGAATGTCTGGTCTACAGTATCCATTGCAGTTAGAATGACGACAGATGGATTAATGGCTGTGTTTACACAAAAAAGAAAAAAAAAACAATATCGAGAAATGGCAGAACGAAAACGAAAGTGGCTAATCTCCTATAAAGGACAGAGGCTGCGGTCATCGTAAGCGCCTCATGAGGTTGAAGTGAACGCACATGTTTTCGACATCAAATTATTATGCGACGTCCCGGTTTTGAGTTGCAATGTTCTGCATCTGATCTAACAGTGCTCCCTTACTTTGGTTTCCTTTATGAGAGTCCTTGCTTTGTGCATCCAATGCCACTTACTGCCTTCTTCCATGTAACGTTCCACGCCCTGTCTTTTCAGCTGTAGCAGAAACGTAAGACGAACACTGTCTACCTTTCGCACTCTCTCGTATCGCACGGCGTAGTGAGACGTGGCCACGAGTACGCAGACTAATCGTGCGATGCTCTGCACGCGGACACTCGCAGTGCCGGCCAAGTTCACCGAGAAGCACAGTGTGGTGACCGCTCGGCGGGGCGAGAACGCGCGGCTGGTGTGCGACGCCCAGGGAGACCAGCCGCTCACCGTCGCCTGGTCCAAGGGCGTCCAGAAAATCGACCGAGGGGGAAACTCACGGTGAGACTGTGCTTGCTCTACTTTCTTTTCTTTTCTTTCTTTTTTTTTTCATTCTTTATTCTTCTTGTTAGCACTTCACACCGTGTGTCCCAGCTAATGTCAGCCAAGTCGTCCAAAAAAGAAAGAAGAAAGAAAAACACTGTACAACACACAATTATAAGACTTACGGTGCTCGGTCGTCAGAGGGCTGACGACGGGACACCGTAGGTCTTCAAATCGTACCTTGCACCATCTCTTGTCAATCTTTCTGTTTTTTTTTTTTTCGTCGAACATGTTGGCTAAGATTAGCTGGTACACCCTCCATAACTGCTACTTATTACTGTGTGTTCAAGCCGGCAATGTCAGACAAATCGACTGTGAAACTACAATGCGGTGATTTGAAGGACTTGAAGCTGTCAGCTGTTACGGCAAGCAGCGATGGGGCATCTCTCTGACGTTCGTGACATGATAACTCGGCGATAATGTGTACATCCATGCAATGTCTTATGTGACACACTGAATTCTTAAAAGTGTGCAAGTACACACATGATAGAAAGGAAAAGACGAATATAGTGGACGCTAAACGTGCATGGATTAAGCGACGACCGATCACAGGCAAGTGACAACTTGCGCGTTTTAAGCGTACATCTCGTGAAACAAATTAAAACTGCGAGCAAATAATGAACCAGAAGGTGCCATCCACTAGCACAGGACACAGTGGCGACGCTAAGCGCGCTGTAGAACTTGAACAAATGAATATTGTCGACAACGGTACTGGCGACGTCAGTGAGATTGTAATCGGTGTAGCGTTAAATAAGCACTAGCGGTCGTAAACACTTCGCTACTAGGCCTATTTTTGCTATTCTGCTCATATCATATTTCAAATCTTGCTATTCACTGTGTGCTTGTGCGTGGCGCTATGCATCCCATAGTCAAACGATGTGCAGCGGGTAGCTGCACAAGAACGTCAAGCTTAAATCAAAGAAGGTGTGAAATTTATATTCGTTATATGTGCCTGCGGGAATGCCTCTATCGATGTTATTCAAGTTAATGCATCTCACAATGGCGTTGTTAAAACAAATTTAATGGTTAACATACTGACGACTACTGTTCCACCTCGTGCTGGGCAGTTCGAAATGTAAGCTACAGTGGCGCAGACATGTTATCATGCGCGTGTTACGCTCGAGGCTTGTGTTATTCTCATAACGAAAAGGAAAATACGAGTTGATCTGATTTCCGTACAAATATAGGAAGACATAATCAAACTTGAACACTGCCAGAAAGTCAACACAGGGCTAACTTCGTCCCAGTTGCTGCTTCGAAATTTTACCTCTGTCTAAATACCCATGAACTGTGAAGGCCAGGCAAGACATGTTGCGATCCAGGCTCCATGTAGTCATAGTACGGCAATCAATAAGCAGTGTCTGCCACCTTCCATTCTCATGCGTGCGCTTAACCAGTGTGCTACCTAGGTGTGGGTGTTAACAAATTCAAGATGAAACTATGTGTCGGGAATCGTAGAAACACTACCGGGAAAAAAATGTATACATATACATCTATATATTTTTCCGGTAATTAGGCACGCACTTGATGCGAACACGCTTCAGATACTGTCTGTGAAGCCGGGCAAGTTAAAAGAAAATGTGCGCCTCCCAATCGAACTGCGCGTGGGCTACATATGCAGCGCTAAGGGAAGGATTTAATTAGGTTAATCGCGTAATTAAATCACGTCACACGCACGGCACGTTCGATCCACGTTTCCGGCCCTGCCTACGGAATGCGGCCGAGAGGCTTTCGGTGCAATAATTACCTTTTCTTTTTTTCTTCTTTTTTTGAAGAACTGAGAGCGTAGCGCGCGCTGCAATGTGCCGCGCGAGAAAACAAATAGCAAGGACGACAAAATCGCACGTTCCGGAAAGAAGGCGGGAATTATCAAGCTCCGGAACGTAAAACTCGAATAGACTCGAGCGCCTTTAACAGGCAGGCCTATCTGTGCTCGGGGTATTGATTTTTCAGCTGCAGAGACCCACCGATGTGTACGCAGTGGTTCTCACACAGTGTTCGAATTGATCCATATGTGTCAACCATGCAGTATATATGACTGAGCTTATCCGTTGTGCTGCAGCCGTCACGTACGTCGAAGAAGTGTGCGCCAATTGTTAAAGACTGCAAAGCATGGTCCGTGTTTTTGTCCGACAGAGCATTTCGCTGTTCTTTATTGAGATCAGCTTTGCTGTGACGATTTTATTTCGTCTCATGTAGGTTCCTCTTTTTCTTTTTTTTTTTCTAAATGCGTTAGCATTAGCCGTGTCACAATGGGAGAAAGTGTATGTGTGTGAAGTGGTGGACGTAGGCCACGTGGTGGGGGTATAATGGGTATGGGAGAGCTAATTGTGTGTTTGTGTACATATACATATACAGTATCTTGCATTTCCCACTCAATCGCCACTGAATCATTTATGCTATAAAACAATTCAAATGACGTAGCCGAGGTGCTTTAGATCTCGCTCTCAACTGCACAACTGCACAGAACGGAAAACACCGACGAGAAAGTGTGACGGCTTGCAGCTCATGACGAATATGCTACGAGCACCGAAGTGTTAATTCGCATTCGCATCGGTGACGCAGTGCAAGAACAACTACGCATTCCGATATTTCGACACGTGTTGCAGAACTCCCCACGCTCAAAATTTATCTGTAGTTCTCACCCATGGGGCGTCCCTTATACACAAGCCATATTTCTGGGACGCTCAAATCGATCAGTCAGTCATGAAGAATGGAGGTTTCATTTCTGGCGTCATCCGCATAGCGATGAAATCTATAAGCAAATGCCATCGCGCTGATTCTTTCTTTTTTCTGCACGTTGGCGGAAAGAGACACGGTAAGTACGCATATCTCGATGAACAGTGTATACTAGAGGCCTGTAACTGCGGATATTGTTTTCAAATGACAAACACGATGGTGCTTACAGCGGCGACCCGTTGCTTTGCGCACATCGCTTGCCTGCGCCTCAATCGCCCAAATTTATAAGTATTCACCGCGTGCGTAAAAGTGTGGAATGCCTTTTTCGCAAAAAATGAAAATAAAGGAAAGGAGGACACCGCATCCGCTGGCAATGTATGTGAGGATTACGTCGCAGTAGCATATACATACTAGAGCCTATATATAAAGGAGCAGGAGAGCTCGTGTGCGAAGCGCGAACAGTCTGCCGGCGTAACAAAGAAACGGGGTTTTGAAACGGTCACCGCTTCTGCCTCCCATTCATTATGGAAGCACGAATGCCTGCAGCGTCCGCGCGCAAATATTCCCCGCTGTGGCCCAGAAACGCAACGCAAAAATACAACGAAAGAATGCCCAGAAATACGACCGAAAGGGCAGGGCAGCGATGGGTTGGAAGGCACAGCTAGAGAAAATTGTACAGCGAAAGGGAAATTAATGCTTCAAATGTACGCCATTTCATGAGGATTTATATAGAAGCCAACAAACTGTGTTTTAACGATCTTTTTACTTCATCGCAGTTCAAGTGCACGCGAGGAAATTTTAAACTCGACACAAAGATGTAGGAAAGGATACGAGAGCAATTGTGGCAGCTCGCGAGTAATTTCGTTCGACCACGGAACAAGTAGAACGCCATCACCGCATTCTCGCCCTTTTTTATCGTGTCCGCCTTGTTCACACTGTACTTTCATAGTGATTATTTGCCGGCTGGATCAGCTTTCTATTTTCCTGCCAGTTGTGAAGCTGAAAAGCGCCAAATCTCGCAGTAGATCCTGACTGAAAGTCTTCTCTAAGAAAAAGCTAATTTTTTTTTCACTACTAGATGTGCAATAAGCTTACAGTACACAGTAGCTTAAGGACAATTGTGGCGCATTTTACGACACTCGCCAATCAGCCAAGTCGGAGATGTCTACACTATGGTCTACAAAGAAGCGCAATATAAACAGGTAACGCCACTAAAATCAAAATTCCGATGTCACCAAAGCACGAGCTATTGACGTGCTCGTTCCTGCTACACATACTGAATTTTGTTATGTTTTATTAAGCACCTTGTTCGTCCGCAAATTTCTCTAAGCACGGCTACTAACTTTCAAATTCCCTTTCGACTCCCGCAATTAGGCTGTCCTTACATGACAGAGTACAGCAAAAGCTCCTAGCGCCGAATGGACACTAACACACAAGACGAATACAGGCGACAGGGAGTGCTCCGTCTCGTCTGCTGTATGTCTGTGTCGCAGTAGAGGCGTTTTCGTACAGCAACGCACCGTCACCCATGCTCAAGAATCCTGCATAAGTAAGCAAAACATGTATGTGTGCAGTGTACCGTGTCACAGCATATAAATGTTCAAAAGAGGCGAGCAAATATACGCTGGGTATCGAGCAGAAATCACTTGGCTTGACTTTGACCTCACTAACACCGAGTTGAGTGGTCTGCTGATCAATGTTGTTCAGCATACCGAAGCAGCACCGGGACTACGAGAGACGGCGTTGCGGCCAGCTTCTGGTTATGTTTGACTACTCGAGATTACTTAGCGTACGCTGTACTTCACTCAAAGTACACGAGCATTTTAGCACTCCGCCCTCATAATAGAAGTCCTTAACAGTAGGCACACAACACGAAAGCATTCACCGGGCGCATTTCACTGCCTGCTTCCCTCTGCCCTAGTTTTATTCGCAGAGCGCACAAGTCGTCGTTGTGCGCGCGAGGATGCGGACATTCAAAACCGCATACATGAAAAGCTTTACATACACGCACAAGCGATTCTTAACTGCGTAGCGTCTGCCAAAACGGGAGCGAGCGAGCGACCCAAAAAATGCGAAGGTTAAGGAGGCCCCGGGCTATATAGCACAACAAGCGGGGAGGGATCACCCACGGGCGCCAGTGGCAGTGCCAGTGCCAGCAGGGAGCCCGAAGCGAGCCACACCGGAGGGGAGGAAGAGAACAACGCCGCCGAACGGGGCCACCAGGCACACCCGGCGACGCGATCAATATTATTCTCCCACCCTCTTCCGCACACGCCTGCTTCCGCGGACGCTGCAGTGCGGCCCCTCCCGCTCCACATTCCCCAGAACCCTCTCCCGCTCCCCACAACGCTCCGGCCGCAGTAGTCGCCGTGGCTGAGGAGTCTGGGCAGCGGGCCGAGCCAGAGCGCGCTCAGGGAGAGGTGACGTCATCTATTTGGGAGCAACGAACCTGCATCTCTTGCGAAAGGAGGAGCGGCTGTTCCTGCGCGCGTTGAGTCCCCGTGCGTGTGTGGTGTGCATTTATAAGTGATGCAACGAGCTTTGCTTTCTCTTTCTCTCTCTCTTTCACCGTCTACTTCTTCTACACAATGCGACAGCGGAGATGCGTGACATCGACAGGTTTCATCTGGCTGTACTGCTAGGCCCGTATCGGTGAAGGAATGCGTGCTTTCTTTTGAATCTTGGCTTTGAGACACCGAGATCTTCCTTTGAGAATAGATTACTATTCCGCGTAGCGGAAGAACAGCATATTTTCTTGATGGGTGTGGAGTGGATATAATGCACCTTTTTAACCGGCAACGCAGAATTATAGGCGGCGGATATAAGCAAATGCGTTATAACCGCTGTTTGACAAGAGTAATCACTAGCTGACTTCCCAGTTATTGAATTTATGGCACATCTCGCCCTAAATTTCAGATCTGCTGCAACTGAGGAATGAAGCAGCTCAATGCTCAAGTCTTGTTCATTTGAAATATTGAGAATGGCTGCCTCAATTCCGAAAGTAAAAATGTGCGCCCTGAAATAAATAATTATATACAGCAAACCCTGTGAAAGCCCCCCTCCGCAGGTTTTGTTTGGTCTGGTGAACGTGGTTTATGCTCAAGTATCTTATCCACTGCTACCAGTTGCCCGCGCGGTTTCTCAAGTGTTCACAGAGTCAGCGTTGCCGACGTGTTTATAGCTAAATTCTACAGCTCTACGACTTCGCCTCCTTGGGGTTCTGCGATTTCATCGATAATTACGTAAAAAACAGATTATCTCAAATATTTCACGCTTTCAGAAAACCAATATAACTTACTGAAGTAGTAGAGCCACTGCAACCTGCAAGCGGTCTTACGCACTGCGCCGCTTAACTATACGGCCATAGGTCACAGAAAACGAACTTTGTGCCCAGCGGCGTGATCCAAGCGCGAACAATGAAAGTAGCGCCGACAGCGTGCAAATATAGTCCGCAGCCCCGATCTATTTAGGGGCCGCGAAACCGTGGAGGCCTAACTTCGAGGGGCGTATGTATACTGGAAACTTTATGTGCTGTTTCACCAGTCGCCTAGCAGAGCCTTTTTCACCGTCGGCTAAACCAAAGATTAAAGACGAAGTAAGGCAATTCAGCAAATGGTAATTACCAGATAAGCAGCACTGTGCTACAGCCCAGTGGGACGGTAGGGGACATCGTGAGAAAATGATTCAATGTGACGTAATGACCGTAATTCCAGCCAGGCAGCATTCTACGTCATCAGGGACGTCTAAGTGACAGTACTGCGGAGCACCGGAGAAGACGATGCTCTAAGTCGTGACTCTATACTGAAACAGGATTCGGAGAAACCAACCAATGCTCTTGTTGATAATGCGCGAACAGTTTCTCTCTTTTTTTGTATTTTGTTGTGTTTCGGCTAATCCCGCACTCTGGATCGGCTTGAGCAACTGAGTGTCCCGTCAGCGTTATGACGCGCCCCTCTCAACGCTTGCTCCTTCTCACATCTTGTACTGGCAGCGGCACCTCGCCGACGTTAGCGCTGTGATGTTTGCATGTAGGCGTATGTTCTGTATACGGCAACAAAGATATGGCCACAGACACAGAAACTCGCACGTACGCACGTTGCAAGGACAGGCGTCACACAACATCGATAAGCAATGTAACCAAAGTACGAGCCAATGATTAGCTCTTGCCGCCAAGGACGCGCATGCGAATGGACTCTCCGAAGCACCGCCGAAAGCGTGTACGAGCCCTGATAGAAACAATGAAAATGTATAAGAGGCTCGAATTGACGTAGCGCACGCAAATAAACACGAAGGTCAGAGGCAGCAAGAACTACGTACACTACCGTGACTAATGACTCCGCGAACGGTGCTACGCTATGTTCTAAGGCGAATCGCTCATTCGAGACCACAGACGACGACGCCGAGCGGTTCCCACGTTTCGTCACGCTTTCCGAGAATAGAATGTGCGGCAGACGCGAGACACACGCTAAATAAAAAGACAAAAAAAAACAGAGAGGGATGACACTGTATACATAGCGTTTGCCAGCGAGCATTCCATGTTTTTATCATACGCGTGCGCGAAAAACAGGATACGTGTGCTTCCTCTCGCCACAATTCGT